>NC_048309.1:37435571-37675480 GCF_013100865.1 Trachemys scripta elegans
AAACAAAGAACACAAACAAAAGCCTTCCCCCCCCAAGATTTGAAAGTATCTTGTCCCCTTATTGGTCCTTTAGGTCAGATGCCAGCCAGGTTACCTGAGCTTCTTAACCCTTTACAGGGAAAAGGATTTTGGAGTCTCTGGCCAGGAGGGATTTATAGTACTGTACACAGGACAGCTATTACCCTTCCCTTTATAGTTATGACAGGGGGTCTTTCATGTGGGTCCCCACATCTGTACCCTAAAGTTTAGAGTGGGGAGGGAACCCTGACATCATATTTAAAAAATGGAAGAAGGAGAACCCGGGGAACTACTGACCAGTCAGGCTCACCTCAGTCCCTGGAAAAATCATAGAGCAGGTCCTCAAGGAAACCATTTTTAAGCACTTGGAGAAGAGGAAGGTGATCAGGAACAGTCAGCATGGATTCACCAAGGGTAAGTCATGTCTGACCAACCTGGTTGCCTTCTATGATGAGATAAGTGGCTCTGTGGATATGGGGAAAGCAGTGGAGGTGATATATCTTGATTTTAGCAAAGCTTTTGATACAGTCTCCCACAATATTATTGCCAGCAAGTTAAAAAAGTATGGTTTGGATGAATGAAGTATCAGGTGGATAGAAAGATGGCTAGATTGTTGGGCTCAACGTATAGTGATCAATGGCTTGATGTCTAGTTGGCAGCCGGGATCAAGCAGAGTGCACCAGGTGTCAGTCCTTGGGCCAGTTTTGTTCAACATCTTTATTAATGATCTGGATGATGGGATGGATTGCACCCTCAGCAAGTTCATAGATGACACTAAGCTGCGGGGAGAGATAGATATGCTAGAGGGTAGGGATAGGGTCCAGAGTGACCTAGACAAATTGGAGGATTGGGCCAAAATAAATCTGACGAGGTTCAACAAGGACATGTGCAGAGTCCTGCATTTAGGAGAGAAGAATCCCATGCACCGCTACAGGCTGGGGACCAACTGGCTAAGAAGAAGTTTTGCAGAAAAGGACATGGGGATCACAGTGGATGAGAAGCTGGATATGAGTCAGCAGTGTGCCCTTGTTGCCAAGAAGGTTAATGGCATATTGGGCTGCATTAGTAGGAGCATTGCCAGCAGATCGAGGGAAGTGATTATTCCCCTCTATTCAGCACTGGTGAAGCCTCATCTGGAGTATTCTGTCCAGTTTTGGGCCCCCCACTTCAGAAAGGATGTGGACAAATTGGAGAGAATCCAGTGGAGGGCAACAAAAATGATTAGGAGGCTGGGGCACATGACTAATGAGGAGAGGCTGGGGGGAACTGGGCTTGTTTAGTCTGCAGAAGAAAAGAGTGAGGGGGGATTTGATAGCAGCCTTCAACTACCTGAAAGGGCATTCCAAAAAGGATGGAGCCCAGCTGTTCTCTGTGGTGGTATATGACAGAACAAGGAGCAATGGTCTCAAGTTGCAGTGCGGGAGCTCTAACTTGGATATTAGGAAACACTATTTCACTATGAGGATGGTGAAGCAGTGGAATGCGTTACCTAGGGAGGTGGCAGAATCTCCATACTTCAAGGTTTTTAAGGCCTGTCTTGACAAAACCTTGGCTGGGATGATTTAGTTGGTGTTGTTCCTGCTTCGAGCAGGGAGTTGGACTAGATGACCTCCTGAGGTCTCTTTCAACCCTAATCTTCTATGATTCTACGATTGTGTTTTACAGACATTGACTTTCTCCCACAAGGAATATAGTCACACATTGTAGATGTATCAGAGAATATTTCTAAACAAATTCATAAGCCATTTCAAAAATTGAAGGGGAAAATAAATCATTATAGAAAAAATAATGGAAAAGTCAGAAACCGAAAATCAAACTGCTGGGGAGAACAATGGACGGAAACTCTTTTTCACTTTTCAGAATTTTTATGATCCTGTTTTGTATTTTTGGACCAGCTTTAATCTACATGGACACAGCAGCAGAACAAATTGGTGAGGTAATATCTTTTATTGGAGTAACTTCTGTTGATGAGAGAGTCAAGCTTTCAAGGTACACAGAGCTCTTTCTCAAGTCCAGGAAAGGTAGTCAGAGTGTCACAGCTAAACCTATGGTGGAATAGATTGTTTAGCATAAGGACTGGTCTACTCTTGGACGGGGGGATCGATGTAAGATACACAACTTCAGCTACGGGAATAGCATAGCTGAAGTCGATGTATCTTATTTCAATTTACCTCGGGTCCTCACAGCGCGGGATCGACGGCTGCGGCTCCCCCATTGACTCCGCTACCACCACTCACCCTGGTGGAGTTCCGGAGTCGATGGGAGCGCATTCGGGGATCGATAGATCTCGTCTAGATGAGACGCAATCTATCGATCCCTGATAGATCGATTACTACCCACCGATTCAGCGGGTAGTCTGGACATACCCTAAGTAGTAAATGCATATTGTAAGAAACACTTTAAGATGAAGTGGTCCATTAACACCTCTGCAGTTATAGGACAAAGAAGGGGTTGCCGGTTACAGGTTGTTGTAATAAGCCGTAAATTCTGGGTCTTTATTAAGATTAAGATTTTTAGTGCCCAGCTAAATTATGAATTTAAGCTCCAGGAGTCATCCTTTGAAGTTGTGCAGTTTTCCTGACAAGGACTGAGAGGTCAGACATGGAGTGATCATTTTGTGAAAAGTGGGGAATATAGTGTATTCATCTTTTATCATTTTTCAGTGTGAGTTCATTCAAAAGTGTAGTAATTTTCTGGTTTCATGCACATTGTCTTTATGAAGGCATATATATTGTGAGAGGCATCCATGGATCTTGAGTGTAGAATCCATGGATCTTGAGTGGTGTGTTGTGGGTGGGGGAATTGATCATAGTGGCAGTGGAGATATGTGTGCACGTTTTGCATCTGTTGTTCTGGCAGGGTTTTGAGTTGGTGGCTCCTGGTCTGAGGACCGATTGCTTATAATCTCCATAATTGCTTATGGAGAGGTTGGGGGCATAGGCGCCGATTCCGTGGGTGCTCTGTGGATGGAGCACTCACGGAAAATAAATAGTTGGTGCTCAGCCCCCACTGGCAGCCCCGCAGATCAGTGCCTCTCCCTCCCCCCCGTGCCTCCTGCCCATTGCAATCAGATGTTCAGCGATGTGCAGGAGGCACTGGGGGGAGAGGGAGGAGCGGGGGCAGGAAGAGGCAGGGAAAGGAGGCAGAATGGGGTGGGCCGGGGGTGGGACGACGTGGGGCAGGGGTGGGAGCTTAGGGGAAGGGGTGGAGTGGGCACGGGAACAAATGAAATGTTTGGGGGGATCATATGCTCCTCCTCAGATTTCTTTGGACACCTCTAGCTGGGATGCCCAGCAGTGAGGAGGCAGCACTCCCCCTAGGGACAGCACTCTGTTTGTGTGTCCATGCAGCACGTGGAGTTAGGAAGCAGCAGGCGGCTGGCTGCTGGCTGAGCTTCTCCCCCCTCTACATGGGGCTGCTTTGCCTTCCCTGCTGCTGGAGTCCCATGCAATGCCTCTGCCTCCACCCTCTGCCTCACTTCCGTGGATGGTCTGCAAAGCAGACAGCAGTGCTGGAATTTCAGCAGCACAGAAGGAGAAACAGCAGCTGTAGAGGTTGGGGGGAGGAGCTCAGCCAGAAGCCAGTTGACTGCTGCTTTCTTTCTCCCATGGCTGCAGGGTCACAGGGAGCATGTTACTGCCAGGGGACCACTGCCTCCTTGCTGCTGGACGTCCCTGCCAGAGGTGTCCCAAGAAATCTGGGGTGCATGTGACCCTGCCTGCCCCCTCACATTCCCTGTCCTCACACACTTTGTCTCTTTTATACTGGGACCAACCCAGCTACAACAAAACAGCAAAGAGCAGCAGAAGGAAATCAGATGACCCTTATAGAGTTCATCCTGCTGGGATTAAGGAACTTTGTGAGCTGCTGATCCTTCACTTTGTGATATTTCTGGATATCTACATTGATGTTGCAGGCTAGTGTCACCTCATATTATCATTGAATCATAGAATATTAGGGTTGGAAGAGGCCTCAGAAGGTCATCTAGTCTAATCCCCTGCTTAAAGCAGGACCAATCCCCAACTAAATCATCCCAGCCAGGGCTTTGTCAAGCCATACCTTAAAATCCTCAAAGGATGGAGATTCCACCACCTACCTATGTAACCCATTCCACTGCTTCACCATCCTCCTAGTGAAATAGTGTTTCCTAACATCCAACTTAGAGCTCCCCCACTGCAACTTGAGACCAATGCTTCTTGTTCTGTCATCTGCCACTACTGAGAACAGCCTAGCTCCAGCCTCCCTGGAACCCCCCTTAAGGTAGTTGAAGGCTGCTATCAAATCTCCACTCACTCTTCTCTTCTGCAGACTAAATAACCCTGGTTCCCTCAGTCTCTCCTCATAAGTCATGTGCCCCAGCCCCCTAATCATTTTTGTTGCCCTCTGCTGGACTCTCTCCAATTTGTCCACATCCCTTCTGTAGTGGGGGGACCAAAACTGATTGCAATACTCCAGGTGTGGCCTCATCAGTGCCAAATAGAGGGGAATAATCACTTCCCTCAATCTGCTGGCAATATTATCTGTCATCTTATCCAATTTGGAGCCTTCATATGCCCCTGTTCTTCTTCCTGGGGTATTTCTTCTTCCTAGAGATCTGGTACACCACTTCTACTATGCCCAAGATGCTAGGGACTGCTATTTGTGCCGTGAGGGAAATCTCCTTCTTGGACTGCATTGTCCAGTTTTATTTCTTTGGTTCCATGGCCTTCACTGAATGTAAACTCCTTGTGGTGATGCCTTATGACTGATACATATTTATCTGAAACCCACTTCATGACACAGCCATCATGAACTGAAGGGTTTGCCTGGAACTGTCAGCAGGGTCTTGGATAAACAGGCTCCTGACTCCAATAATCGTCTTGGCCTTCAGATTACCATTTTGCACCTCCAATGAAATCAGCCATTTCTTCTGTGATCTAGTTCCAGTCACAAAGCTCCATTGTGGCAGTGCTTGTGTAGCCAAGATACCCACCATCATGGCTTCCATTGTGATTCCATGGTTCTTTTCCTGTTGACCATGGCAACTTATGTCAACATCCTCTCCACCATCCTCGGGATCTGTTCCACCGACAAGAAACAGCCTCTTCCACCTGCCACTTGCATCTCATTATGGTGACTTTATTCTATGGGACCCTCGGCATTTTTATGTAATTAATCAGGAACTGTGGGGTGGATTCTTCCCTGGTTTGCATGCAGCTTCTAGATCAGTAAGTGTAAAGTATTCTCCATTTTCACACTCACTTTTCATCCATCAGAGTTTTGATCTATTATGTGAAAGGTAAATATTCCCAGGTGGGATCAAAATTATGCTGCAATTGATGAATGTTTATGCTGTGTCATAAACATACAGCTAAGGGTAGCATAAAACCCCTTCTTGCTTGTAAGGGGTTAAGAGGCTCAGATAATGTGGTTGGCACCTGACCAGAAGGACTAATGGGGAAAGAAGATACTTTCAAATCTCGGGGGAAGGGGGAAGGCTTTGTTTTGTGCTCTGTGGGTGTTCTCTTGGGAGACAAAGGGAGAGACCAAGCAGGTAATCCAGCTCCTACTGAAATGATACATCTAATATTACAGTAGTAAGTAATAGCAAGGAAATGCGTTAGAGTATCTTTTGTTTTAGCTTGTGAATTTTCCCTGTGCTAAAAGGAAGATTTATCCCTGTTTTTGTAACTTTAAAGTTTTGCCTAGAGGGGAAGTTCTCTGTGTGTTTGGAATCTTTTTGTTACCCTGTAAAGTTATCTTCCATCCTGATTTTACAGAGGTGATTCTTCTATCTTTTTTTTAAATAAACTTCTTTTAAGAACCTGATTGTTTTTCGGTATCCTAAAGACCCAGGGGGGTTGATATGTGCTCACTTTGTAACCAATTGGTTAGCATATTATTCTCAAGCCTCCCTAGGAAAGAGGGTTTAGGACTTGGGGGATATTCTGGGGGAGGTAGGGCTCCAAGTGGCCCTCCCTTAATGTTTGTTTAAATCACTTCGTGGTGGCAGCGATACCAAGGTCAAGGAAGTAATTTTTTGCCTTGGGGAAATTTTTAACCTAAGCTGGTAGAAATAAGCTTAGGGGGTCTTTCATGTGGGGCCCCACATCTGTACCCTAGAGTTTAGAGTTGGTAGGGAACCCTGACAGTAGTCTATCCACACAATATCTAACTTTTCTGTCTTTGTTTTGTATCTTCTGTGGTCCTACTCCGCCTGAGGTGGTCTCTTGTCCCTTTCATGTTCACTGTGCTGTCTTTTTGCTCAGGAGGCAGCATTGGTCTATAATTCATATGATCACTATGATTTTCTTTATTTTTTCTGTATGAAGAGAGTTGTTCCAGTCAACATCTATCTTGGAAATATGTTCCACAAACATGCATTGAGTTGTTCAAATAAACAATCATGGAGCGTTGTAATGCATTTCAACCAGAATCCATGCATACCATCTTGTCTGGTTGATTTCCAATTTTTCATTCCACTGAGTACTTCATCTATTTCTTTCTTTGATATTTCTGTGTATTCTTTTTATGTGTGTTTGTAAATTTTTCCTCTCACATATTTAATCCAGTTTTCTGTCTGATTATGTGGTACATGCCCAGACCAGATTTCCTTTCCGTGCTATGGAAACTCTTCTCCATCATTTATTGACTCTCTATTTTTGCTTGATCTGTTTTTAACATCCATCAGATTAAAGAATCTCCTAATGTCTCTGGTCAAGTGCCTGTTCTTTTGATACTAACAACATTGTACTGAAATCTTTCAAGCATATCACTCCAAGGGATCAGCTTCTGTTTCCATTTTTCATTCCCAACTTTCAAAATATCATTCAGCTGATATTTCATCTCCAAGGCCTTTCACTGCTGTTTTCCCTTGAAATGATTGTCTTGTATTCATCCAGTAGGCTATTTCACTAATATTTATCCTTAATTTTTTTTTCAATTTCTGGCTTCTGTTTATCTAGTATCACTGCTTCTACAAAAATGTTTCCATGTAGTTCTACATAATTGATCTCCTTTTTCAGGTTTTCAGTCACCATTTTGTAAATACTCCTCTCTGGAATAAAGCTTTCAACTGTCCAGTGAGTCTCTACTTGTTCATTTCTTTCTTGGTGTTGTCATCTCTCTCCTTCCAGTGTTGGAGGATTCATTTGTTCCACCATCTCTCTTCTAGATTTGTTTCACCATCTCTCTTCTGGATCACTTCTTGGTCTATAAAGTGACTCTTCTTCACTTCTCCATCATAGATGATCTCTGTTTAGACAGTTGCATGGTACATGGGGTGTCCCACCTCCACACAACACACCTGCCAGGGAAGGAGGCTCTCTTCCAGATAAGCTTTTCTCTGGACACCTTTATGACATTTAAAATAATTATCAACTACCTGTGTTCTCTGTATTGGGCTGGGATGGCTAGCTATCCCCAGCTTGGTGCCAAACCTGTATTTCTAGGCCTCAGGATTTTTTTTTTCCGTATAGAAATCCTAGAGGTTTTATTCAGAATGAATCCAATAAGATACAGATATTAAATGCCCTAAAACAGTAGTTTTCAACCTGTGGTCAGTGGACTCCTGGGGGTTGGCAGAGTATGTCTAAGGGGTCTGCAAAATATGACTATGAAACAAAGTTTCAGGTCCTACAAAAGACATTCCATTTTCCTGATCAATCAAGAGTATGTGAATATGCCCACCTACAGGTCAAAGCATGGAAGTGTTGTGGTTACCATAGAAACCAACAGTTTCATGCCCTTTTTCATGCTGCATGAAATTTGGGGCTGAGCATGTGCGACATTTATAGTTGAATTCTGTTCAGTCAGTGTTCAGTCTAAGAGGCTGAAAATTGACTGAACAGAATACAGCTATATACACAGACAATATATTTCCAAAGTGGTCCCCACCTCCATTTGACATTTTATAGGGCACCGCAAATGAAAAAAAAGGTTGAAAACCACTGCTCTGCAAACACTACAGAATGTAATAGACAACTAAATGCTACTTATAAAAATGGCCAGATCCCCTTGCTACTGTGGATCAGCTGTATCTCTATTGATGTTAGTGGGACAGATTGAAGAGATTTTACTCCAAAGAGAGACAGCAACAGGATGAATAAACACCAGGGAGAGGAAAACGTGCATCTGTGGGTCACTGGAAAGTCCCATGAGAATAAATATAGTCACCAGGGTTTGATTTTCCATTGATATTCATTCAGGAAATATGTGACCTGTCCGAGTAGAAAAAAAAATAATCAAATTAACACATATCAAAAGTATATTGGAATGGCCTGTGGAGGTCATCTGATTGGAAGGATGAATGTAAAGAGAGGCCCAAGACATCTTGTCAAATGCATGTTGTAAACAGACAAAATGGGCTAGTTGCACAAAAGGTCTTTGGCACCTAACTACCACTTTACATGTCTAAATGCCAGAATCTGGCCCTACTGGTATTCACGAAAACCCTGCTCAGCTGTGACGTTGGGACAGTCTGATGTAGGGCTCCTTTAATCTCTCCTTTTGAAGTTGTTGTGCTGTGGTTAAATAGAAAAGAGGCACTGGAGCAGAGAAACTGGATACTTGACCTGCTGCATCTGGGGGTGAGTGTCGTAACTTCCAGGGTGTAAAGTCATTCATCCTGTTGCTGTCTCTCTTGGGACTGAAAACTGACTGAACAGAATTCAACTATAAATATTGCATGTGCTCAGCCCCAAATTTCATGCAGCATAAAAAAGGGCATGAAACTGTTGGCTTCTATGGTAACGACAACACTTCCATGCTTTGACCTGTAGGTGGGTGTATTCACATACTCTTGATTGATCAGAAAAATGGAATGTCTTTTGTAGGACCTGAAACTTTGTTTCATAGTCATATTTTGCAGACCCCTTAGACATACTCTGCCAACCCCCATGGGTCCACAGATAGATGGTGACTGGGACAACTCTCTTCATACAGAAAAAAAGAAGATGAAAGTAGAAGGTCATAGTGATCATATGAATTATAGACCAATGCTGCCTCCTGAGCAACACTGTCCTACATTCATGGACCATTGAGACAATGAAAATGTCCAAGGTTCATCCAAAGATCATTTCCTTTCTGCAGCAATGTCTGTTTAACTGGAACTCTCAACTCTAGCAGGAAGGGACTCTTTTTGATGGGGTCCAAATTAAAAGAAGTCTTTAAAGAGGATTCCTTAGCACCAATGCCTTTTCTGGTAGCAATGCTGTCGCTGACATGGATGCTTGTAGAAATAAATTGTGGTTATCACATCATGAAAGAACTATGACTAATTGCCAATTTGTTACACATGGGTAATCTGAAACTCCATGAGCAGTGACAAAAAGTAGCTACAGAAGTTGATGGTGTGTGGAAAAGTTTGTTAGGGATATAAAGCTTCAGGTTTGCTTGGCTAACTGTGAGTCAGCACCTGTAAACATAGATAGATTGGTACAAACTGATGGCATACAAGTTATTGAAGCAAATGTTCATGATATCTCAGCATGATCCTTACAAATATCTTGGAATCAGGGAACTCTCAGATCTACAACATAAGAAATTGAGGGAAAAAGTGAAGAAGGAATATTGAAGATGTATAAGAACTATTTTAAGGGCAAAACTTAAGTCTAAATTTGATCTGAGCTATTTATCTGTAGGTGACGCCAGTAGTAAATTACATAGCTGAAGTGATCAAGTAGAATCAAGGAGGGAGAAAAAAACTGACATCCAAAGTAGATAGATGTTGGTGATGCATAGAGCAGGGGTGCTCAAACATCATTGCATCATGACCCCATTTCAAAAATAGAAATTACTACATGACCCCAGGTGGGCGGACTGAAGACTGAACCAGCCAAAGCCCCAAGGGGATCTTGGGGGGGGGCAAAGTTGAAGCCCAATAAATAAAGATATCCTATCTCCTAGAACTGGAAGGAACCTTGAAAGATCATCAAGTCCAGCCACCTGCCTTCACTAGCAGGACCAAGTACTGATTTTATCCCAGACCTCTAAGTGGCCCCCTCAAGGATTGAGCTCACAATCCTAGGTTTAGGAGGCCAATGCTCAAACCACTGAGCCAGCCCTCCCCTAAGGGCTT
This sequence comes from Trachemys scripta elegans, assembly GCF_013100865.1. Classification (NCBI taxonomy): domain Eukaryota; kingdom Metazoa; phylum Chordata; order Testudines; family Emydidae; genus Trachemys; species Trachemys scripta. The sequence goes on from NC_048309.1 coordinate 37,445,647, forward strand.
CAGTTCCAGGAAGATGTCTGTAATCTGAGTCCCAAAGCCTAGGGCTAAGGCACTCAGGCTTCGGCCCTGGACAGTGGTGCTCAGGCTTCAGCTTCAGCCCTGAGCGCCAGCAAATCTAAGCCAGCCCCACTTTGGGGTCCCAACCCACAGTTTGAGAACCATGGGCATAGAGTATTGAATAGCAATCAACTCATGGGTAGGATTTATGTCCCATGAAGTGACAAAGGAAAAAAACCTGCTATTGGTGAAGGAAGCAATTGATAAATATTATCTAAATATAGGAGGAAGTCAACAAGAATAAAGTTCTGGTCACGATAACAAGCAATGACTGAGCTTCATCCAAGCCCAAGAAAACATGAAAAAAAGAAGAAAGCAAACTGCCAAAAGATACTTGAAATATTTACACAGACATCAGTCCACAGACAGTGAGAGATCATACCTATTGGTGATGGAAGCTTAACAAACTCATCACTTGTTGAAGGATCCCTCAAAAAGGAGGCAGATTCTGTGCAAACTGATTTCATTTGTCTCAGCGCTGCCATGAGAGAGATTGAGAGAGAGAACTGGGTGATTCAAGTAATATCTGGATTGCCAGACATGGCCCCTGTGATTTAACTAAGGGTATGTCTACACTACGAAATTAGGTCAAATTTATAGAAGCCGGTTTTATAGAAATCGGTTGTATACAGCCAATTGTGTGTGTCCCCACATAAAATGCTCTAAGTGCTCTAGTCAAAGGACCGCGTCCACAGTACCGAGGCTAGCGTCGACTTCCGGAGCATTGCACTATGGGTAGCTATCCCACAGTTCCTGCAGTCTCCACCGCCCATTGGAATTCTGGGTTGAAATTCCAATGACTGAATGATTAAAACAGTGTCGCGGGGGGTTCTGGGTACATGTCATCAGGCCCCTCCCCCTCCATCAGAGCACCGGCAGACAATAGATTCGCGCCTTTTTACCTGGGTTACCTGTGCAGACAACATACCACGGCAAGCATGGAGCCCGCTCAGATCAGCTCACCGTCACCATATGTCATCTGGGTGCTGGCAGACGTGGTACTGCATTGCTACACCGCAGCAGCAGCTAACTGCCCTTTGGCGGTGGACAGTGTAGCATGACTGGTAGCCGTGGGGCTGGCAGCCGTAGGGCTGCATTGCACCAGCCCCTTGCCTTTTGGTAGAAGATGGTATATTACGACTGGTAACCGTCGTCGTCGTACTCCAGTGGCTGTCAATCATGGGCACCTGGGCAGACATGCTACTGTCTCGATGATGATGGCTATCAGTCGTAGTATGCTATTTTCTGCCAATCGCCCAGTATTGTCTGCTAAGCACCCAGAAGAGGCTGAGGGCGATCTGGGTGCTGGCAGACGTGGGGCTGGCAGACGTGGGGCTGCATTGCTACACAGCAGCAGCCCCTTGCCTTTAGGTAGAAGATGATATATTACGACTGGTATCCATCGTCGTCGTACTGCAGTGGCTATCAGTCATGCTGCACCGTCGGCTGCCAGCTTAAGATGTAAAAAATAGATTTGCTCTGTATTCATTTGCTTCCCCTTCTTCTGTGAAATCGACGGCCTGCTAAACCCAGGGTTTTCAGTTTAATCTTTGGGGGGACCATTCTGTGTGACAGTTGTTTGTGTTTCTCCCTGATGCACAGCCACCTTTCTTGATTTTAATTCCCTGTACCTATAAGCTATGTCATCACTCGGTCCTCCCTCCCTCCCTCCCTCAGGCCCCAGCAATGTGGAAATCATGGTGTTACTGGGGCAAGTTCATGCCGTGGAACGCCAATTCTGGGCCTGGGAAACAAGCACAGACTGTTGAGACCACATTGTGCTGCAGGTGTGGGACGATTCCCAGTGGCTGCGAAACTTGCGCATGCGTAAGGGCACTTTCATGGAACTTTGTGACTTGCTTTCCCCTGCCCTGAAGCATAAGAATACCAGGATGAGAGCAGCCCTCACAGTTGAAAAGCGAGTGGCGATAGCCTTGTGGAAGCTTGCAACTCCAGATAGCTACCGGTCAGTCGGGAATAAATTTGGAGTTGGCAAATCTACTGTGGGGGCTGCTGTCATCCAAGTTGCCAGGGCAATCAAAGACCTGGTGATATCAAGGGTAGTGACTCTGGGCAATGTGCAGGCAATAGTGGATGGTTTTGCTGAAATGGGATTCCCAAACTGTGGTGGGGCCATAGACGGAACCCATATCCCTATCTTGGCACCGGAGCACCAAGCCACCGAGTACATAAACCGCAAGGGGTACTTTTCAAGGCTGCTGCAATCCCTGGTGGATCACAAGGGACGTTTCACCAACATCAACGTGGGATGGCCAGGAAAGGTACATGATGCTCGCGTCTTCAGGCACTCTGCTCTGTTTCGAAAGCTGGAGGAAGGGACTTTCTTCCCGGACCAGAAAGTAACCGTTGGTGATGTTGAAATGCCTATCATTATCCTTGGGGACCCAGCCTACCCCTTAATCCCATGGCTCATGAAGGCGTACACAGACAGCCTGGACAGGCGTCAGGACCTGTTCAACTACAGGCTGAGCAAGTGCCGAACGGTGGTGGAATGTGCATTTGGACGTTTAAAAGCGCGTTGGCACAGTTTACTGATTCACTCAGACCTCAGCGAAAAGAATATCCCCGTTGTTATTGCTGCTTGCTGTGCCCTCCACAATATCTGTGAGAGTAAGGGGGAGACATTTATGGTAGGGTGGGAGGTTAAGGCAAATCGCCTGGCAGCCAGACACCAGGGCGGTTAGAGGAGCACAGCAGGGCGCGTTGTGTATCAGAGAAGCTTTGAAAATGAGTTTTGTGACTGGCCAGGCTATGGTGTGAAACTTCTGTTTGTTTCTCCTTGATGAACCCTCCGCTCCCCCGCACCTGGTTCACTCTACTTCCCTGTAAATCAATCACCCCACCCTCCCCTCCCCACTTCGAGCACCGCTTGCAGAGGCAATAAAGTCATTGTTATTTCATATTCATGCATTCTTTATTAATTCCTCACACAACTAGGGGGATAATTGCCAAGGTAGCCTGGGATGGGTCGGGGAGGAGGGAAGGAAAAGGACACACTGCATTTTAAAACTTTAACTCTTATTGAAGGCCAGCCTTCTGAGGCTTGGGCAATCATCTGGGGTGGACTGACTGGGTGGCCGGAGGCCCCCCACCGTGTTCTTGGGCGTCTGGGTGAGGAGACTATGGAACTTCGGGAGGAGGACTGTTGGTTACACAGGGGCTGTAGCGGCGGTCTCTGCTCCTGCTGCCTTTCCTGCAGCTCAACCATACACTGGAGCATATCAGTTTGATGCTTCCGCAGCCGGAGCATCAACTCTTGCCTTCTGTCTGCAAGCTGACGCCACCTATCATCTTCAGCCCGCAACTTGCTCTGTTCATCCTGCGATTCAGCCCACCACCTCTCCTCTCGTTCATATTGTGCTTTTCTCATGTCTGACATTGACTGCCTCCACACATTCTGCTGTGCTCTATCAGTGTGGGAGGACATCTGGAGCTCCATGAACATATCGTCCCGCGTCCTCCGTTTTCTCTTTCTAATGTTCACTAGCCTCTGTGAAGGAGAAACATTTGCAGCTGGTGGAGGAGAAGGGAGAGGTGGTTAAAAAAGACACATTTTAGAGAACAATGGGTACACTCTTTCGTTACAAGGTCGCATTTTTCCTCTTATAGTGAGGGCCTGCCGGTTTGGTGTGAGAGATCACTCACACAGTGCCAGGCAACAGAATTCGGCTTGCAGGCAGTCATGGTAAGCCACAGTCTTTTGGCTTTTTTAACCTTCTTAACATGTGGGAATGGTTTCAAACAGCAGTGCCCTCATTTCCCATATCAAGGATGAATTGGGTTGGCCATTTAAAATGGGTTTTCAATGTAAAAGGAGGGGCTGCGGTTTCCGTGTTAACATGCAGCACAAACCCAACTGAACCCCCTCCCCCCCACACACCCAATTCTCTGGGATGACCACTTCACCCCTCCCCCCACCGCATGGCTAACAGCAGGAAACATTTCTGTTCAGAAGAGCAGGAACGGGCACCTCTGAATGTCCCCTTAATAAAATCACCCCATTTCAACCAGGTGACCGTAACTGATATCACTCTCCTGAGGATAACAAAGAGCGATAAGGAATGGATGTTGTCTGCATGCCAGCAAACACCGGGACCATACGCTACAATGCTTTGTTATGCAATGATTCCAGACTATGTGCTACTGGCCTGGCATGGTAAAGTGTCCTACCATGGCAGACGGGATAAGGCAGCCCTCCCCAGAAACCTTTTGCAAAGGCTTTGGGAGTACATGAAGGAGAGCTTTCTGGAGATGTCCCTGGAGGATTTCTGCTCCATCCCCATACATGTTAACAGACTTTTCCAGTAGCTGTACTGGCCGCGATTGCCAGGGGAAATTAATCATTAATCATTAAACACGCTTGCTTTTAAACCATGTGTAATATTTACAAAGGTACACTCACCAGAGGTCTCCTGTGTGCCCTCAGGGTCTTGGGTGAGTTTGGGGGTTACTGGTTCCAGGTCCAGGGTGACAAACATATCCTGGCTGTTGGGGAAACCGGTTTCTCCGCTTCCTTGCTGCTGTGAGCTACCTACATTACCTCCATCCTCATCTTCCTCGTTCCCCAAACCCTCTTCCCTGTGTGTTTCTCCAGTGAGGGAGTCATAGCACACGGTTGGGGTAGTGGTGGCTGCACCGCCTAGCATGGCATGCAGCTCCGTGTAGAAGCGGCAAGTTTGTGGCTCTGCCCCGGACCTTCCGTTTGCTTCTCTGGCTTTGTGGTAGGCTTGCCATAGCTCCTTAATTTTCACGTAGCACTGCTGTGTGTCCCTGTTATGGCCTCTGTCCTTCATAGCCTTGGAGACCTTTTCTAATACTTTGCCATTTCTTTTACTGCTACGGAGTTCAGCTAGCACTGATTCATCTCCCCATATGGCGAGCTGATCTCATACCTCCCGTTCGGTCCATTCTGGAGCTCTTTTGCGATCACATCACGGTTACCTGTGCTGATGAGCTCTGCATGGTCACCTGTGCTCTCCACGCTGAGCAAACAGGAAATGAAATTCAAACATTCGCGGGTCTTTTCCTGTCTACCTGGTCAGTGCATCTGAGTTGAGAGTGCTGTCCAGAGCGGTCACAATGAAGCACTGTGGGATAGTTCCCGGAGACCAATAACGTTGAATTCCGTCCACACTACCCCAATTCCGACCCGCGAAGGCTGATTTTATCGCTAATCCCCTCATCGAAAGTGGTATAAAGAAACCAGTTTAAAGGGCCCTTTAAGTCAAAAGAAAGGGCTTCGTTGTGTGAACGTGTCCACGCTTAATTCGATTTAACGCTGCTAAAGTCGACCTAAACTCGTAGTGTAGACCAGGCCTGAGTCTGTGTGAGCAGACTGTGGCATCCAGGCAGAAATCAATAGGATTCTGCAGAATGACTGACTCCTAGATAAGGGCAGGGGCAGAATCTGGTCCTTTGAAATTGAAAGAATAAAGAAAAGATTAAAAAGAAAGGAAAATATGAATCAACTCACCTGCCTTTTACACGTGAATCATAAATATGGTGACATCATTCTGACCTCTGTTTTTCTCTGTTTTCTTAGTCTATCCACCTACTTATTGATTTATCTATCTTGTCTCTCTATCTGAATGTAGAATACAGCATCTCAGGCATCCAATGTTGTCTATGGATGTGACCTATTACTCTGCCTTGGGCCCTTTACCTGGAGCAGTGAAGCCACTCAAGGTGTGTAGGGTTATTGGTGGGAGTTGAGGAAAGAACCTTTCTTCATCTGACTGCAAGCTGATATTCTAGCAACTGTTTAAATGCTGTTTTGTTCCCATGGGACACAATCCCTGAAGTTCACTCTCTTTAACGAGCTACTACTAACACTGGGCTAAGCCAGGCCTTAGGCAATGCTCTGTAAAATGGAAGAATGAGAGCAATGAGGCTTGGATTGTCAAAGGATTTAGGTATCCAGTCTCAGCAACAGTCAATAAAAAGGTGTGGATTTAGCTCCTTATTTTCAAAACAGCCTAAGAAGCTAGACACCCTATTAGCAACTCATTTCATCTCCCCAACACTCCTTGGAAGCTTCTAGCTAAAATATATATAATTACCAGATGAAGATATCCTGGCCAGTCAACCTTAAACTTCACTAATTGATAGATACACAGGTCAGGGAATGTGAAAAGGAGTAAATAGACTGTACATTATGGAAGTAAATAATAGGAGTTGAGACAAAGGAGGTGATGTATTGGAAATTTTCCAGATGAACAGTTTATTCACAAAAAAAGGAAGTTTTGGTCAACTCAGCATGATTTTAAATGTGTTAAAAATCAACCAGAAAAAAATATTGAGCTAAATTCACAAAATATCAGGAGGAAGAGGGGTCCCTCTGCTGCTGATGTTTCTTGTAAGTTTAGTTCATTTCTTTGGTCACACTCCTTCCATATGAAAGATGTTTTCTTCCCTTTTCTACCTGTTTGCGGGCTATGATTTGAAATGAGATCTCCCATTGTTGAGGAAAGTGCCTTAATCTCTGGGCTATAATATATTCTGGGGTATTGAAGCTGTTCCATATTCTATAAATAATTAAATAAAAGACTCATTTGACCATGGACTTGAACCTCCCACTTAGCCAAAGAGTCATTTAGCAGTGAGCTATCTTGTAATTTTATTGAAGCTTTCTTGCCCAATGATTTTCTATAAAGTGGAAGAAATTCAATGGGAGCCCTTTAGAAAACTCCACTCCTGTATACCTACAGACCAGTGGTTGGGGCCCTAATGAGGCAGTCAAACTTTCAGTCCCTGCTCAACATGAGGTATAATGAGGAATTGAACCCAGGTCTACAAGAACACCAGTAGGTGACACTGGGATAATGGTCGGTAAAAGGGGCACCACTTCTTTCAGATATTTTTGTCAAACCAGGAACCATTGACTTGGCTCTAATTCATTAAGTGCTTCTAGAAATGCCTCTTGCACTTTCTGTTTAATTAGGAAAAAAATCTTCCTTCTATTGTTCATCTTAAGGTTCACAACAGAAGAGTTTATTGTGATCACTGTGTGTAAAGCAACAGAGGCTGGGATTTTCATAAGGTGCCTAGGGATTTAGGAACCCAACTCACATTGAAATGCAGTTTTTACTCAGTAATTGGGAGCTTTGCTGGGAATATGGTCTGAGTAAAACCTGAGACCAAACAGAAGGATTTGAGTATTAAGAAGTGTATTGGATATGAGTCTTGCACATGAAGGCTTTCCAGTCAAGGAAGAAACCTACATCTATTGTCCAGCAGAGCTGATCTCAAATGGTGATTCATCATCCTGCAAAGGTCTATGGGTCAGATTTTTAAAGATCTTTATGAGACTGAAGGCACAGATAAGTACCTAACAGTGCCTAGCTCCCATTCATTTCCAACTGAGTTATGTATGAATGTATTGTGGAAGTAGAGAAAGAACTGACAGGGATTTGTAGGGGATTTCAATGCAAACAGTCCCTTCTATGAGCAAGAGTCAGGCTAGCTGTAACCCTAATAATGCAAGACTTGTAGAAGTGAGGATTGAGTGAGGGGAGTGGAAAAGAACTGTGTGAGAAGTTCTTGTGACCTTGTGTGAGATAAGTATGGAATGTAGACTATAGTCTAAATAAGTGAGAAAAATAAGATATTAGGATGACCTATGTATAAACAAAATGCAGCTGTTGCCCATTATTGTATGTAATAAAAGGTATAAATGCTTGCCTTAATTGTTTATCTTTTGAGAGACCTGCCTAGGAGGGGAAACCCTGTGTCCTAGTGCACTCTCTCCCTCTATGCAATTGCTTGAGAATAAGTATCTGACATGCTGCACCCAAAAAAGAGAGTGAGAACTCTGTTTTTCTCTGACAGTATGGATGCTATTGAAAATCCCAGTAGGCTCATTAGATACCTAAATATCTTTATAAATCTGGACTGGTGAGACTCTCCCTTCTGGCCTGGAGAAAGGAATATTTTGAAAAGCAAGAACTGGGGAGACTGAAGTATTGGGAGAAGTGTCTCTCTCTCAAAGCAATACAAGGATGAAAGAAGTTGGAAGACCAGGGCCCATAAGTGGACTCTAAGGAAGGAAGGCATGATTATATCTGAAATTTTTTTACAATGAGCAATGCAAAGAACTGAAGGAGAATATTTAAAACCTGAGTCTAAGGGAGACCAGTTGGATGTGGTTTTACATTTTTAATGGGTTAAGGGAGTTAGTAATCCAACTGCAATTGACTTTCATCTAAGTCCCTTTGGGTCCTTGAAAAATCCCAGCCAGTGAATATGTAGGTAGATGGGTAGATATCAACAGGGTGAGTGGGTAGATAGGCCTACTAGGTGGGTATAAATGGTATAAGTTAAAGTAGTCTGCTTCTTATTTTAATGTTCACCTTTTATAGCTCATTGGATCTATACTATCTCCCTGCTTTCAGAAAGTCCCTGGGAGGAACCCCTTCAGTGTGCCAGACCCCCCACAGTGTCCCACTCTTCCTCGTGGGTAAGCCATGCAGCATTTCATACAATGAGTTCTGCACAGCAAGGCCAATTGAGAGACTCCTGGTCACAGACTTTGTTAGTCCTAGGTGAGGACTGCTAAACTGCCCTTAATCCAGTCATCTGACACCTCTCAGCCCATCCTCCTCCTGCAGACCCCTGCTGTGTTCACATTTTATGTCTGTCAGAGTTGCCCATGGGCAGGTGTCAATTGTTTAGTCCTTGGGGCTCCCGTTGTCTCTGTGAATGCTCCATTTAAATGCGTCAGTTCAAGATGGTCCCTAATGACACAATCCTATCGCCCAAGACAGCTACATGATACAAGCACCTCATGTCTTCTGCTCAGTCATTCATTAAATTATTATAGAAAATTCCAACTTTGTAACACGTAAGCTCTGACTGGGCCCAATAGAATACACCTGTGATACATGAAGGTGTGTGTGTGGGGGGGAGGGAGTAGCTCCCTTTGATGGACACCCAGCCAGCCAGTTAGCTGTAAAATCCCTCTTGATCCGTTCACTGTTTGTTTTACCTGTAAAGGGTTAACAAGCCCAGAGGGAAAAGAAAAGGAGTGGGCACGAGACCAAAAGAGTCAATGGGAAAGTAGAACTTTTTAATATTAGGAAAGAAACTTTCCTTTTGTCTCTTGTTCTCTGGGCTGCTGGGACACTGAGCAGTAATGCTGTAACCAGCTTTAAGCCGGGTATGATTATAGATTATTAATTCATACCTTGAACCTACTTTGCTGGAGCCTCAGATATATAAGTAAAATTAGGGAATGTCTGAAAAGACATGATTAGGATTATTTCTTTCATTTCTTATTGGCTTGTGGACTCCCCTGTGCTAATCCCAGATGCTTTTGTTTGCTTGTAGCCTTTAAGCTGAACCTCCAAGAAATCTATTTTGGGTGTTTGATGTTTGTAATTGCTCTTTTAAAATCTAGCAAAAGCCTAAGTTCCAGATGTATTTTGTTTCTTTTTGTTTTTAATAAAATTTACCTTTTTTAAGAATAGGATTGGATTTTTGGTGTCCTAAGAGATTTGTGCATGTTGTTTTATTAGCTGGTAGCCACAGCTAATTTCCTTTGTTTTCTTTCTCAGCTCTTCCCTGGAGGGGGGTGAAAGGGGCTTAAGGGTACCCCACAGGGAGGAATTCACTGCTTCCTCGGTTCAAAGGTGTTTGGTTGTTTTTTTGTTGTTGTTTTTTTTTTTTTTTTGCATTTGGGTAGTGGCAAAGCCAAGGTTAGAGAAAAGTTGCAACCTTGGGAGTTTAATACAAGCCTGGAGTGGTAAGTATTATTTTTTAAAATCCTTGCTGAATCCCCACTCCAATGGCCCCTGCCACGACGCTTCCATCTTATTGGCCTGGAGAGCTTTCAGGACTATGACTTGATCACCTACTTTGAAGGAATGCTGTCTGGCATGTTTATCATACCAGGCCTTTCGCTCCTGTTGAGCGTCCTGTAGGTTTTCTCGAGGAAGGGCTAGAGAGTCCTTGAGGGTGTTTTGCAGGTTGGTTACAAAGTTCAAAATGTTAGTTCCTGGAGAAGATATAACCCTCTCCCACTACTGCTTTACCAACTGTAATGGTCCCTTAACTTCATGGCCATAAACGAGTTCAAAAGGTGAAAATCCCAAACTGGGGTGTGGTACAGTGCTGTAGGCAAAGAGCAACTGCTGCAACACTAGGTCCCAATCATTGGAGTTCTCATTCATGAATTTATATATCATGGTCCCCAAAGTCCCATTGAACTTTTCCACTAGGCCATTTATTTGATGGTGGTAAGGAGTGGCAACCAAGTGGTTCACCCCATGAGCTTTCCAAAGATGTTTCATGGTCCCTGCTAGGAAGTTAGTTCCCGAATCTATAAGGATGTCGGAGGGCCAACCTACCCTAGCAAAAATGTCTATCAATGCCTAGCTCACACTTTTAGCCCTGGTGTTGCTTAGAGCAACTGCTTCTGGCCATTGGGTGGCAAAATCCATGAAAGTAAGTATGTACTGCTTTACTCTGGGTATCTTCTTAGGGAAAGGACCCAAAATATCCACAGCTACATGCTGAAATGGAACCTCAATGATGTGGAGTGGCTGGAGCGTGGTCCTTGACCTGGTCCTGGGGCTTTCCCACCCTCTGGCACTTCTCCTACCTCACTTCTCCTACCTCACAAGACCGGACATAAGTAGAAATGTCCTTCCCCATTCCCTCCCAGTGGAATGACTTCCCCAAATGGTCCTTGCTCCTGTTCACCCCAGCATGGCCACTAGGGTGATTGTGGGCTAAACTCAAGAGCTGTCCCCTATACTTAGTTGGAACTACCAACTGTCTCTGAGGATGCCAGTCCTCCTTGTGCCCACCAGAGAGGGTGTCCTTGTATAAGAGTCCTCCTATAACAAACCTGGACCTTTTAGAAGAGCTGAGAGGTGGTGGGTCACTCCATGCCACTGTCCATGCTCCCTTTAGTCTCTCATCTGCTTCCTACTATGCCTGGAACTGCTCCCTTGATGCTTTAGACATTAGTTCCTCACTGGGTTGTGGACTTGGGCTTGGTCCCACTGGAAGCGATGCAGGTGATGGAGTTGTTTCCGTTAACTGTGAACTGCTCTGTGCTGGTGCACTAGGTGGTATTTCAGGCTTCAGTTGAGCCTCTTGTGCGGGTTTAGCTGCTGCTGCAGATGCAGGCTCTGTGGTGCCCTTTAGTGCTGGCTCCCCTGACTCTGGTGGGGTTGCAAGCAAGGGCTCTGGTGCTGACTGCTCTGCCAGTTTTGATTCTTGGGCTGGTTCTGGCTGGGTCCCAGGAACTGGATTTATAACTGCTGCCAGAGACTTTGGTTTGGGGTCAGGTTCCATCACCTCTGGCTGGGTCCCTGTAGGAGGCTCAGGAATGGAGTTAGGTGTGGAGGTCTATTTAGCCTGGCTGCTGGTGACCATCCCCACCTTTTTTGTTAACCTCATATGGTTAGCTAAGTCTTCTCCCATTAGCATGGGAATGGGATAATCGTCATAGACTGTAAAAGTCCATATCCCCGACCAGCCTTTGTACTGGACAGGCAACTTGGCCGTAGGCAAATTAAAAGAGTTGACCTTAAAGGGCTGCACTGTCACTTGGGCATCTGGGTCAACGTATTTGTGGTCCACCAGGGATTGGTTGATAGCTGACACCTGTGCTCCAGTGCCTCTCCATGCAGTAATCTTCCTACTGCCCACATTCACAGTTTCCCTTCGCTCTGGGGGTATTTGAAAGACATCTGAGCCTGAAGGCTCTTTGTGGAACTCCAGGGCAGGGCCGGCACAACCCATTAGGTGACCTAGGCAGTCACCTAGGGTGCTACAATTTGGGGGACAGCGACCGCGATGGTATTTCGGCGGCGGGACCTTCCGCCGCCTCTGTGGGGGGGAGGTGGCATTTTGGGACAGGACCTTCCGCCGCCTAGGGCGGCAGAAAAGCTGGCAGCACTCCTGATCCAGGGTGATGAGTTGTAGTCGTCTGGTGCTCTTGGGGCAGTTGGCCTGTCCCTAAGTCAAAGAAGCAGCTTCAGTCCTTCTTGGGCTTGGCCGGGTGTTACCGACAATTTGTACCAAACTACTGCCAAATTGCCACCCCACTGACAGAATTGACCAGGAAAAAAACAACCAAATGCAGTGCAGTGGACTGAATTGTCAGAAAGCCTTTAACCAGTTTAAGGCGGCCCTTACATCTGACCCTGTACTCAGGGCCCCGGACTTCAACCAACCATTCGTCGTAACCACAGATGCATCTGTCCGTGGTGTAGGAGCAGTTTTAATGCAGGAAGCACCAGATCAACAATTCCATCCTGTCGTGTTTCTCAGCAAAAACTTTCTGAGAAGGAAAGCCACTCATCAGTCTCAGAAAAAGAATGTTACACCATTGTGAATGCTCTGGAGAAGCTACGCCCATACATTTCGGGATGGCGGTTCCACCCGCAGACTGACCATACTGCACTGAAGTGGCTTCACACTGTCAAAGAGACTAACAAAAAACTTATTCGGTGGAGTTTAGCTCTCCAAGACTTTGATTTTAAAATACAACACATTTCAGGAGACTCTAACAAAGTGGCTGATGCACTTTCCTGGGAAGGTTTCTCAGAATCTGCTGGGTAAAAATGTCCCTGTATTCTAAGTCATTGTAGTCCTTGAAATGTAAAAAGTACTGTTTAGTTCTTCATGTAACTATTAGTAAAATTAGAGGTGCGTGTATCTTATCAACTCTGTTCCCTAAACCTCCACGAAGAAATCCAAGCTGGTGTGGACCCAACTCGAACCAGACTGGCCAGCACTGTCTGTGATTTGGGAGGCGTACGATATATGAAGGAGGGGGAGTAGCTCCCTTTGATGGACACCCAGCCAGCCAGTTAGTGGTAAAATCCCTCTTGAGCTATTCTCTGTGTGCTTTACCTCTAAAGGGTTAACAACCCCACCGATAAAAGAAAAGGAGTGGGCACCTGACCAAAAGAGCCAATGGAAAGGCAGAACGTTTTAAAATTGGGAAAGAAACTTTCCCTTTGTCTCTTGTTCTCTGGGCTGCTGGGACATGGAGCAGTAACGCTGTAACCAGCTTTAAGCCAGGTATGATTATAGATTATCAATTCATACCTTGAACCTACTTATCTGGAAACCCAGATATGTATGTAAAATTAGGGAATGTCTAAAAAGATGTGATTAGGGTTATTTCTTTTATTTCTTTTTGGCTTGTGGACTCCCCTGTGCTAATCCCAGATGCTTTCGTTTGCTTGTAACCTTTAAGATAAACCTTCAGGAAAGCTATTTTGGGTGCTTGATGTTTGTAATTGTTCTTTTAAAATCTAGCAAAAATCTAAATTCCAGATATATTTTCTCGCTTTTTGTTTTAATAACATTTACTTTTTTTAAGAACAGGATTGGATTTTTGCTGTCCTAAGAAGTTTGTGCATGTTCTTTGATTAGCTGGTAGCCACAACTAATTTTCTTTGTTTTCTTTCTCAGCTCTTCCCTGGAGGGGGGTGGTCATAAATATAAAGAGAAGGGTAACCACCTTTCTGTATAGAGTACTATAAAATCCCTCCTGGCCAGAGTCACAAAATCCTTTTACCTGTAAAGGGTTAAGAAACTCAGTTATCTAGCTGGCACCTGATAAAGGACCAATAAGGGGACAAGATACTTTCAAATCTGGGGAGGGTGGAAAGGCTTTGTTTTGTCTGTTCTTTGTCTGTCTGTTCTGTGTGCTTGCCGGAGACAGATCAAGAAGGCAAGCAATCCAACTCAGTTAGAATTAGTAAGTAATAATAAGGGAATGTGTTAGCTTACTTTTATTTTGGCTTGTGATTTTCCTTGTCTAGAGGGAGGTTTATCCCTGTATTTGTAACTTTAAGGTTTTGCCTAGAGGGGAGATCCTCTATGTTCTTGAGGCTTTTGTTACTCTGTAAAGTACTTACCATCCCAATTTTACAGAGGTTTTTTTAACTTTTCTTTAATTAAAATTCTTCTTTTAAGAACCTGATTGATTTTTCATCATTTTAAGATCCAAGGGTTTGGGTCTGTGTTCACCTATACCAATTTGTGAGGATATTATTCTCAAGCCTCCCCTGGAAAGGGGGTGTAGGGGCTTGGGGGATTATTCTCAAGCCTGGCCAGGAAAATGGGTGTAGAGGCTTGGGAGGATATTTGGGTAAGGTAGGGCTCCAAGTGGCCCTCCCTAAATGTTTGTTTAAATCACTTTGTGGTGGCAGCGTTACTTAATCCAAGGAATAGGGGAGTTTTTAACCTAAACTGGTAGAAATAAGCTTAGGGGTTCTTCATGCAGGTCCCCTTGTCTGTACCTTAAAGTTCAGAGTGGGGAGGGAACCCTGACAGGGGTGAAAAGGGCTTGCGGGTACACCACAGGGAGTAATTCCCAAGTGTTCCTTCCTGGGTTCAAAGGTTTTTTTGTTTGTTTTGTTTTTTTGCATTTGGGTGGTGGCAGCATTTACCAAGCCAAGTTCAGAGAAAAGCTGTAACCTTGGGAGTTTAATACAAGCCTGGAGTGGCCAGTATTAATTTTTAAAATCCTCGCGGGCCCCACTTCTGCACTCGGAGTGACAGAGTGGGTATTCAGCCTTGACAACACCTCAATTACTCTACACAACCTGTCCAGTCCCCAGTTTATTGGGATATTTGTAAGACTACCAAATAGAGAGGAATATGTGTCTTGTTCTGGTTAGTGGTTTTAAAGTCAGTGCAACAATTAATAGGATTGAGCACCTAGCTCCCTTACGATCCGTTAAAATCCCAAACTTGAGGTCTCTAACAACCAGTGTAAGTCTTTATTCCTTATGTAGGCTGAGTGGAGCATATTAGCCAATGTTTTCAGTGCAAATGGCTTTTTAGCTTTTGTAAAAACACACACAAACTCCCCCCTCTGCCACACACACCTATAAAAGAAGAGTCTATGGATGTGACCTACTATTCTGCCATGGGCCATGAGTCCATTTGGGACCTCAGAACCACAAAACCTGGGATGGAACTGGCTGGAGCTGAAGCAAGTGGATTTTCTGTGTGGGGTGGTCAGAATGGGGGTGAAAGGTGTGGCTGTGGTACCATGTTAGACACGATCTGACCTACAGGGAGGAATCTGAAGGAGGAAGGCAATTCTGGGAGAAAGTGCTAGTGAAATGACAGTTTTCATGACTGTAAGGAAAAGAAGGTGTTCTTTCATTTCATATCTGAATTCCTTCAGGACTCTTGGATTAATGACCCCTGGTCCTTTTGATTTATTAGTGTTTAATTTATCAATTTGTTCCAAAACCTCCTCTATTGACACCTCAGTCTGGGACAGTTCCTCTGATTTGTCTCCTAAGGTGAAGGGATCTCCCTTCCATCCTCTGCAGTGAAGACCAATGCAAGGAATTCATTTAGCTTCTCTGCAACTGCCGTGTCTTCCTTGAGTGCTCCTTTAGCACCTTGATTGTCCAATGCCCCATGATTGTTTGCCAGGCTTCCTGCTTCTGATATAATTATATTGAATAATTTTTCTGTTCTCTGCAATTTTTGCCACCGTACTGTTCATCTCTTTTTCTAGGTCATTTATGAATATGTTGAACAGCACAGGTCCCAGTACAGATCCTTGGGAGACCCTGCTATTTACCTCTTTCCACGATGCAAACTGACTATGTATTCCTATCCGCTGTTTTGTATCCTTTAACCAGTTATTGACCCATGATAGGACCTTGCTTCTTCTCCCCTGACTACTTAGTTTGCTT
This sequence comes from Trachemys scripta elegans, assembly GCF_013100865.1. Classification (NCBI taxonomy): domain Eukaryota; kingdom Metazoa; phylum Chordata; order Testudines; family Emydidae; genus Trachemys; species Trachemys scripta. The sequence goes on from NC_048309.1 coordinate 37,461,408, forward strand.
TAGGGCTTTTAGTGAGGGAACTTGTCAAAGGCTTTCTGAACATTTGATTATTCTATATCCCTTGGATCATCCTTGTCCACATGCTTCTTGATTTCCTGAAAGAATTCTAATAGATTAGTGAGGCATGATTTCCCTTTACAATAGCCATGTTGACTCTTCCCCAGCATAGTCTGTATATCTCTGTGTCTGATAATTTCATTCTTTACTGTAATTTAAACCAATATGTATGATCCAGAAGTTTGGCTTACCAGCCTGTGATTGCCTCTGGAGCCTTTGTTTAACAATAGGTGTTACATTATCTACTCTCCAATCATCTGTACAGAGGCTTACATAACTGATAGTCCCTGAACAGCCTAGGCAAACATCTGAGAGAGAGAATGCTCAGTGCCATCTCTGAGTCCTGGCCCACCATATCCAATATCCCCTCTCCAGCTTCAGAGGTAGGAGTAAAAAAAATCCCTCCCAGAATAGGTTGCTGCAGGGGGACCTGTGCTGATGTCTTCCTTCAACCATGAAGCATGACAGCTAGGATCAAAAGACAGAAACCAGAAATGAGCTCCAGAGCTGCTGAGCCCTGCTACACACCATCACAAGAAATGCCATCATACAGCCTAACTCATAAACGTATCCATCTCGCTCTTAAAACTAATTAAGTTCTGTGTCCCTACAGCTACTTGAGAAACAGGAATGTCCCCATATTTTCCCTACAGCTGTTTACACCTCCCTGTTTTTCAGGCTGTGGGTGATGGGGTTTAACATGGGGGTCAAGATGCTGTACTGGAGGGAGAGCATTTCATCCAGAAGCACAGAGGAGACTGATCTGGGTTTTGTATACTGGAAAAAAACTGTCATGTACAATAAGCCAACCACAATAAGGTGGGAGCTGCAGGTGGAGAAGGTTTTATGCCTGCCCTCAGCAGAGCGAACCTTAAGGATGGTGGTGATGACATGAATGTAGGAGATCAGGGTGAAGAGGAAGCTTGATCCAAATATCATAGTGGAAGTGAGAAGCACCACTTGGTTGGTGAGGGTTTCAGTGCAGGACAGCTGTAATAGATGAGGGAACTCACAGCTGAAATGGCTGATTTGATTGGGCCCACAAAAGTGCAACTTCAATGTAAGAACTGTGGTAAGTAGGGCATGAAATAAACCCATTGCCCATGTGCCACTCGCTAGCTGAACACAGATCTCTTTTCTCATTTTCTCCATGTAATTCAATGGGTCACAGATGGCCACATAGTGGTCATATGTTATGGCTGAGAGAATGAAAAGTTTTTCAGAACCTGAGAGGATGATGAAGAACATCTGGGCAATGCAGCCATTGACAGAAATAGTTTTGTGCTCTGCTAGGAAGTTTATCAGCATTTTAGGCACTGTGATTGAGGAATAGCAGATATCAACAAAAGATAAATGGAACAGGAAGAATTACATGGTGGTGTGGTGGTGAGAATCAGCTCTTATCACCATCATGATCATTATGTTCCCAACCAGAGTAACCAAATAAATAACTAAAAACACCAGGAAGAAGAAAATCTGCATCTGTGGGTCACTGGAAAGTCCAAGGATAATAAATGCAATCACTGTGGTTTGATTTTCCACTGATATTTATTCAAGAAAACTGTGACCTGTAAGACCAAAAAACTAACAAACATAAAAACAAAAACAATAATGAAATGAATAAAAAATAAATATCATAAAATTGAAGTGGCTTGTGCAAATAATCTGATCAGCAGGATGAATGTAAAAAGAGTCCTATTAAAACCTGTAAAATATTTTTTTTAAATAGACAAAATGTAGAGAAACAAATAGCAAAAATCATACTGGAATTTGTGTGTTTTACATAGACAAAATGGGCCAGATAGAGATGACTTAGGCACCTAACTGCCACTTTAATTAAACAAATATCCAAATCAGGCCCCACAGTAAAAAGCCACTAGAGAAAGGGGACTGGATATTGTGTCTCCTGCATCTGCGGTGAGGGCCCCAACCACTGGTCTATAAAGTCATCCACTCTCTTGCTGTTTCTCTCTGGTCTAATGACTCTTAAATCTGTCCTTCTAACAACAGTTGAGATACAGCTGTTTTTACGCCAGCTAGGGACCTGGCCCCTTTACTCCAATGGAACTATTGCTGATTCACACCCACTGGGGATCTGGCCAGTTCGATAAGTACCTCTTTCTCTGTTATGTGTTGTAATTTTTGTAGTGTATTTCATATGAGGTGTTGCTAGATTTCCACATGCTGGTTTGTTAATTAAGGCCGTGTCCACACTACAGGAGAAATCGGATCAAAGCTACACAATTTGAGTTATGTGAATAGCGTAACTCAAATAGATGTAGCTTAGGTCTACTTACTGCGGGGTCCACACTACGTGATGTCAACTGGAGACACTCTCCCATTGACTCCCCCTACTCGTCTTGATCCTGTGGAGTACAGGAGTCGAAGGGAGAGCGATCTACGACTGATTTAGTGAATCTTCACTAGACCTGCTAAATCGACCACCAGTGCTTCGATCACCACTCATCGATCCCCCAACAAGTGTAGGCAAGCCCTTAGACTTCCCTCCGCCATACCTCAATGAAAATATTTGGTGAATAGGTTTCACATTTGCAAATAATACAGGGTTGATCCAAACGGTTTTGTTGGCAAACAAATTATTTTTATGAAAAAATTTGCCTAGCTCCATACAGTATAGCTGCTCCTTTGTCTCACCCTTGACTTTTTGCTTCCATTTTATAATCTATTTACTCCATTATCATTCGTTAGCCAGTGTGTCCATCCATTGCTGAAGTTCAAGAATGGCTGGCCATTTCCCATGCTTTCACCTTTGCTGCCCTCTTGTGGTAATCATATATTATGGCTATCATCTTCACAGGAGTCTAAGGAAGATGAAATGATTTGCTCTTTGGGTGTCTAACTCCTTATACTGCTTTTCAAATCTGAGCCCAAATATATGCCTTTTTACTGACTGTCCCTGAGATTGGATACCTAAATCACTTGGGGTCTCTTGATAGTCGAAGCCACAGTGCTCTTATTTTTATGAACCATACACCGTGGCTTAAGGGCTGACCCAGCACAGTATTGCTGGTAGCTTATTACAGAGAGTGAGCTTCCAGGCTCTTGTCCAAAGGGAACAAGACAGCATTTAAACAGCTTTCAAGAAATCAGCTCTTAGTCTTGGAGTCAGTTTGGAAAGGGTCTTTGCTCCACTCACACCAATAACTCTACATACCTTGAGGGGTCTCTGTTCCTGTTAAAGAACATTGGACTTTGATGCTGTATCCCAGAGGCAGATAGAGAAATTAGACAAACAAATCAATAAGTAAGTAGATAAACAGACTAAGAAAACAAAACTGGAAAATCACAGGTCAGGATCTCTCATTAGAGTTATGATCCACTTTTAAGAGGCAGGTGAGTTGATTCATATTTTTATTCATTTTAATCTTTTATTATCTTTTTGATTCCTAAGGACCAGATTCTGCCCTGCTTATCTAGGAGTCGGTCTCTATGCAGAGTCCCATTGACTACTTAAGCTGCCCAGCTTACTCTTTCTCTCTTTCTGAAAGCAGCCTTGAGAAAATTGAGACGAATTAGTGTGCCAGCAATAGTATGTGTGTGTGTGTGTGTGTGTTGGGAGGTGTGTAGTTTAGGGGCAGGACGCTCTCTGGAGAAGGCCCTTAGATTATGATTTCACTTTGCACAGAATCTGCTGTTGTTTCTGTTTAGGTTCCAGTACAAGGTCCATCTCTTGAGCATTTGTCTGATAAACTGATCGATGGGGAAAGATTTAGGTTTGGGAGAATATGGGACTAAACATAGTTTTGACACTGGACAGAACATTGGCTTCATTCCCATTTCCTCTAAAAGTCATGGTCAAAATAGCCACTCTCTTCTATGAGGGCAGGAGAGAGTCTCTTATGTATGAACAGGCTGAAATTCAGATCTGCAGGACCCTGAGTCAAAAGTCCCATTGGGTTGAATTTGCAAAAGAGTTTAAGTGACAAAGGAACAAGACTAACTTTGTCAGACCCCTCTTTTTAAATTCTTGACAGCTTGCCTAGACAGTGTTTTCTGGGCACATTAATTTATGATTAATATTATTGTTCCTCAATATTACATAGGGGGATATTTTAAACAAATACCTTTCACAATAAACATGATCTTTAAGCATAAAAATGGGACAGGTACTATCTAAAATTTATCCTTGTGAGTTATCAATAAATCCTGACCCCAAATCTACTATGTCGTCAGGAGTTTTGTTACCCCCTCTGCAGAGGTCCTGCATTTTAGATACCCAAATACACTCATTCTCCTTTGACTTTCAAGAGAACGTTCTGCTGGAGGTCAATGACCATGATGTCCTGCACTCCTAACATGTTCTTGAGTTACTCGTTCATACCCTTACAGATCACTCAAAGTATTACAAAAATCACTTGGATATTCTTTGTTCTAGTTTTCAATAACTGTTCTTCTTTGTAGCAGAGTTCTTCATACTTCACCATCTTCTCTTTTGTTTCTTTTTTTATGTTTCTGTCTTGTAGTATGGCAAAATCAATTAACATGGACTGGTTTGTCTTCTTTTCTGCAACCATTATCTAGCCTGTTTGACTGCACCAATTTGTCTGTGACAATTGACAGGTTGCATAAAATCTTAGCTCCTTCACTCTCTAGAGCTTTTCAGTTTGGTGTTCATAACAGTGCATGGATTATTTCAGTTCATACTTTCCAGAGAGGCTCCAGTGCAGACACTTTGCAACCTCATTGGGCCTGTTCATATACTATCTCCCAGATAGTCTTTTGTGGTTGCTCAACATATGTTCCACCATCTCTTCCTTTCCGGAACACATTCTGCAGTTCGGGGAGCAGTTCTATTGGTCAGTTTTGCTTCTTACATAATTAAGACTTAAGGACTGCTCTTGATCACTCATATTGAAGCTTTCTTTCTTTCTTTCTTTCTTTCTTTCTTTCTTTCTTTCTTTCTTTCTTTCTTTCTTTCTTTCTTTCTTTGAGGTATCCTTCTAGAACTAATGTTTTCCTTAACCTTATATCACTAATGGGTTCAATCCCTCTGCACCATTATCTGAACATTCATTTCTGTGAAAACCTTTGAGTCTTTTTTTCCAATATGCTTTGTCCTTTCTTTCATGCTTTCTTGGGCTGGGATAAAATTCAGTCATCACTGGTTATTGCAACCAGATGATCTATACTCTATGCTAAGAAATATCTAGGATAACTCCTTCATGAACTACCAGTCTGCCCATCTTTACAGATACCATTGCAGTTAGCCAAGCCAGCCCATAGATTTATATCTTCACCACACTTTTCTACACATCATCAATCTCTGTAGCTCATTTTGTGACCCTTCCTGTTGAATAAGACCAATCTTATGTTTAACTAATTGAATGTTTAATTATTTTTTTCTTATTTGGTGATCTAAAAACAACTGATCTCACAGAGAATCCTTTCCAGCAAAAGAATCTCTACCATCAACAAAATTGGTGTTAAGGGATCCGCTTGAAAGGTTTCCATTTTAATTTGGACCTCATCAATGACAGTCCCTTCCAGTGGAGTTGAGTGTTCTGGTTAACCATAGATTGCTGTTGCTGCAGCAGGGAAATGATCTTTGGAAGAATCTTGTGCATTTTCAGTGTCTCAGTGATCTATGAACATGTAATCCTATGCACCCTGTATTCCCGACCTATGCACTCTTATAATAATCTTTGTAAAAAATATGCCATATTGGGTAAATTCTCCAGCCTGTGTTAACCAGGAGGTCAGACTAAATGATCAGAGTGCTTCCTTCTGGTCTTAGAGTCTATCAATCTGTAAAACATCAGATTCATTCTTGGGTTACAGTAAAGCTCCATTTCACTTTTTGTTGACAATGATGTCCGGTTTCCTTCAGTTGTTTGGACAACGGTATAATATTTACCTGGGCTTACCCATCTCAACACCACAAGCCCTGCTGGATCAGAAGCCTGTAGTCCAAATGGGCACTTCTGAGGCTACCTTCAGGCCATTAATAATAATTATTGATTTGCCCATATTCTCCATCTTGGGTTGGGTGGCAGGCTATAAACTGCTGGGTGCCTAAACAGTGTTTCTGAGTCTTGGGGTTTATTATTTCTTCTTCTTCTTCTTCTTCTTCTTCTGCTGCTTGAAATCATAGAAAATTAAATATGGATTAATCCAGTGAGATATTTCAGATATTAAACAGAGTTTTGAACAAAATACTTGAACAAAACATACATAATGTAATAGACAAAGAAAATAATTTTATGGAAGTGGCCACATCTTCACCAGTGTAATTTAACTGTAGCTCCATTGCAGTCAGGAAGGCAGGTTAACAGATAAAAGGCCAGAAAAATAGAGAGAGCTGGAGAGAGACTTTATAGCATTCACACCAGCTGCAGCAAACCCAGCGTTTAGTCTCTTAGCTCCAATGCCTCTTGAATTATTGGTCCATAGTAGAACAGCTTCAAATGAAGAGCTTGAGGGAACCCCACACCATACTATCCTACAGTCCTCACTGAGCAGTGTATCTGTGAGTCCCAGTGGGTCTGATTCTGGGATTTAGATGCCTGAAGTGGCAGATAGACACCTGAGTGTGAATCTAGCTTATTTTGTCTAGCTAAAAGACACCATTTACATGACAGAATAGGGATCTCTATGTGATCATCCTACTGATCAATTAACCTCCACATGCCGTTTCAATTTACTTTTATAATGTATTCATTTCATTTATTTTTTTCTGGTCCTACAGGTCACAGATTTTCTGAATGAATATCAATGGAAAATCAAACAACGGTGACTGAATTTATTCTCCTGGGATTTTCCAGTGACCCACTGTCAAGGCTGCTTCCCCACTCTGAATTTTAGGGTACAAATGTGGGGGCCTGCATGGAAACTTCTAAGCTTAACTACCAGCTTAGATCTGGTCCGCTGCCACCACTCCCAAAGTGCTAATTCCCTTCCCTGGGTAGCCTTGAGAGACTCTTCACCAATTCCCTGGTGAATACAGATCCAAACCCCTTGGATCTTAAAACAAGGAGAAATTAACCATCCCCCCTCCTTTCTCTCACCAACTCCTGGTGGATCAAGATCCAACCCCCTTGGATCTAAAAACAAGGACAAATCAATCAGGTTCCTAAAAAGAAGGTTTTTAATTAAAGAAAAAGGTAAAAATCATCTCTGTAAAATCAGGATGGAAACTAACTTTACAGGGTAATCAAACTTAAAGATCCCAGGGGAATCCCCTCTAGCCTTAGGTTCAAAGTTACAGCAAACAGAGATAAATACTCTAGCGAAAAGGTACATTTACAAGTTGAGAAAACAAAGATAAAAACTAACACGTCTTGCTTGTCTGTTTACTTACAAGTTTGAAATATGCGAGACTTGTTCAGAAAGATTTGGAGCGCCTGGATTGATGTCTGGTCCCTCTCAGTCCCAAGAGTGAACAACCCCCAAAACAAAGAGCACAAACAAAAGCCTTCCCCCCACCAAGATTTGAAAGTATCTTGTCCCCTTATTGGTCCTTTGGGTCAGGTGTCAGCCAGGTTACCTGAGCTTCTTAACCCTTTACAGGTAAAAGTATTTTGGAGTCTCTGGCCAGGAGGGATTTTATAGCATTGTACACAGGAGGGCTGTTACCCTTCCCTTTATAGTTAAGACAACCATAGATACAGATTTTCCTCTTCCTGGTGTTTTTAGTTATTTACCTAATCACCCTTTTGGGGAACATGATGATCATCCTGGTGATAAGGGCTGATCCTCACCTACACACCCCCATGCACTTTTTCCTGTCCCATTTATCTTTTGTTGATATCTGCTATTCTTCAGTCACAGTGCCTAATATGCTGATGAACTTCCTAGCAGAGCACAAAACTATTTCTGTCAGTGGTTGCATTAGCCAGATATTCTTCATCATCCTTCAGCTGGTACAGAAGTTTTCATTCTCTCAGCCATGGCATATGACCGCTCCGTTGCCATCTGTGACCCATTGCATTACGTGGAGAAAATGAACAAAGGGATTTGTGTTCAGATGGTGAGTGGCACATGGACTATGGGCTTCTTTCATGCCCTGCTTAACACTGCTTTTACATTGAAATTTCACTTTTGTGGGCCCAATCAAATCAGCAATTTTGGCTGTGAGCTCCCTTATCTATTACATCTGTCCTGCACTGAGACCCTCAGCAATCAAGTGGTGCTTCTTACTTCTATTGTGATATTTGGATCAAGCTCCTTTCTCCTCACCCTGATCTTATACATTCACATTGTTTCCACCATCCTGAGGATACGCTCTGCGGAGGGCAGGCATAAAGCTTTCTCCACCTGCAGTTCCCACCTGATTGTGGTTGGTGTATTCTACCTTACAGCTTCTTTTCAGTACACAAAACCCAGCTCAGTCTCCTCTGTGGCTCTGGATGAAATGTTCTCCATCCAGTACAGCATCTTGACCCCCATGTTAAACCCCATCATCTACAGCCTGAAAAACAGGGAGGTGAAAACAGCTGTAAGGAAAATGTTGGGGAAATACAGGTTTTTCAAGTAGTATTGGTGATTTTATTTTTTAAGGAGAGAGCATAAAACTGTGGATAGCAAGTGATTCTCACCTCACGTGTCTGAATGACACTTTGGGTCAAATTCTCAGCTGGTCTAAATCAGTGTGGCTTCATTAACTTCAGCAGGTCACATACCCAGCGGTAGAAGAGTCAGTGGATCAAAGGGGACTGGATTGTTGGTCTCCTGCATCCAGAGTGAATACTAGAAGAAATACCATACTGCAGTCATTCACACATTCCTCTCTCTCTCTCTTTAATCTGGCCCACCTTCTTCAATGGAGCTGTCGGGGTTCCTTCCCCACTTTGAACTCTGGGGTACAGATGTGGGGACCCACATGAAAGACCCCCAAGCTTATTTCTACCAGCTTAGGTTAAAAACTTCCCCAAGGCACAAATTCTTCCTTGTCCTTGGACGGTATCGCTGCCACCACCAAGTGAGTTACACAAAGATTCAGGAAAAGGACCACTTGGAGTTCCTGTTTCCCCAAAATATCCCCCAAGCCCATTTACCCCCTTTCCTGGGGAGGCTTGAGAATAATATACCAACCAAATAGGTAAACAAGGTGAACACAGACCAGACCCTTGGGGTTTTAGGACACTAAAAACCAATCAGATTCTTAAAAGCAGAACTTTATTATAAATAAAAAAGTAAAAGAAACACCTCTGTAAAATCAAGATGGAAGATAATTTTACAGGGTAATAAGATTTAAAACACAGAGGATTCCTCTCTAGGCAAAACTTCAAAGTTACAAAAACCAGGAATAAACCTCCCTCTTAGCATAGGGAAAATTCGCAAGCTAAAACAAAAGATAATCTAATGCATTTCCTTGCTATTACTTACAATTTGTTATCTTAGATGCTTATTTCAGGTAGGGTTTTATGAGACGTGTTTTTCCTGCTCTGGCCTCTCTCTGTCTGAGAGAGAACACACAAAAAGGGCACAAACAAAAACCTCCCCCCACAGATATGAAAGGATCTTCTTCCTTTATTGGTCCTTTTGGTCAGGTGCCAGCCAAGTTATTTGAGCTTCTTAACCCTTTACAGGTAAAGGAGATATGGTACCCTTAGGTGTATGTTTATGACAGGAGCCCTGGTCAAATTACAAAAAGCTGGGTATCTGGCCAATTCCATAAAATGAATCTCTTTGTCAATTAATTGCATTTGTTTGACTAATTTGTTGAGAACCCTATTTTACATCTGCATTATCTTTCTGAATTCATCCATAATAAAATCACTAGAATTTTTTAATAATATTACTTAATAAATTACTGGAGCCAATGACTCATTTCCCAAAGAATGACTGAGGCTTGGAGAGGAGTGATTGAGAAACACATCAGGATATCCTATATCTCACTGGTTAAGGCACCCACATGGGAGGTGGCAGATTCCATTTAAATCATTTCTCCTCAGACACTTGAAGCTGGGCTCTCCCACATCCCAGGTCACTGCCCTAATGACTGGGATAGAAGCTATTAGCTGTCTACTTCTGATTATTTCTTCTCTTCCTCTTCCCTTGCTTCTTCTAAAAAAACACCTTAGGTAAGGTTAGAAGGATCCCAGCTAAAAATTCCAAGCAGAAAGAGATGCCTCTCTTCAGGAGGGTTGATAGCAGCAGGGTTTAGAATGCTCCCCTCTCCTTGGCATCTCCCATTGGCTAGGAAACCACCTTTCATTTTGGCTTTTATTAAATCCCATTTGTAAGTGATTGTTTCTTACCTTTCAATGTGCAGAAAGCCTGGGTGCCCAACTCAGGCTTTGCAAATCTAGTGGTTTTGTAGGCACCTAAAAGTTAGATGCTGCAACGCTGAACATCACAATTTTCAGAGTAACAGCCGTGTTAGTCTGTATCCGCAAAAAGAAGAACAGGAGTACTTGTGGCACCTTAGAGACTAACAAATTTATTAGAGCATAAGCTTTCGTGGACTACAGCCCACTTCTTCGGATNATGCTCTAATAAATTTGTTAGTCTCTAAGGTGCCACAAGTACTCCTGTTCTTCTTTTTGCGGATACAGACTAACACGGCTGTTACTCTGAAACTTGTCATTATGCAAGGCACTGCATTTAGCCGTATGGAATGGAAATCATTATATGTTCCATTCTATATGCATCCGAAGAAGTGGGCTGTAGTCCACGAAAGCTTATGCTCTAATAAATTTGTTAGTCTCTAAGGTGCCACAAGTACTCCTGTTCTTCTTTTTGCGGATACAGACTAACACGGCTGTTACTCTGAAACTTGTCATTATGCAAGGCACTGCATTTAGCCGTATGGAATGGACCTCCATATATGTTCCATTCTATATGCATCCGAAGAAGTGGGCTGTAGTCCACGAAAGCTTATGCTCTAATAAATTTGTTAGTCTCTAAGGTGCCACAAGTACTCCTGTTCTTCTTTTTGTGAACATCACAATGACTGCTTCCCTTAGTGAATCTAGTCCTTGATGTAGTGCCAATAAGTGAATGGAGCTAGATGCATTGACCTCAAGTGGGGCTCTGGCCAATAGTGTCCATATTCTAAAATTATTTTGTTCCCAAATTTCACTCTATGTTGAGCTGGAAAGACTTGTGTATCTCTGAGTTTCCACTTAAGCCCCAAATGTAGTAGGAAGTCGTGCTGGCACTCTGCACCCAGGTGAAATTCATGCTCACCCAGCTAGTATAAAGCAGCGTAGCTCCACTGAAATAAACAGAGCTACAGATATATGCCAGATGAGGATCTTGCCCCAGCAAATGAAAATATGACTCAGAATCCAACTGTTGTCAAAGTTGGACTTACATAGATATGATCTGGGGTAAATCAAGAGTCAGCTAGCAGGCTGGGATTTTCAAAAGAGTTTAGATGAGTTAGGTGCCCAACTCCTATTGGATGGGAAAAACTTAGCCCCAGCAAAGTGCCCAAAGTTAACCAGAAAGTCTGTGGCGAGCAAGACATTGAAGCCTGAACTCTTCCTGCACCATTCAGTTGGTTCAACCACAATACCATCCATGTACCCACTGGTTGACCAATAATGCTTCCCATGCCAGCTTACTGGCGATGGAATGCAATCCCTGTCACAGTTAAAAAAAACACCACCTTCTCCTCCCATTTTCACTAGAAACATATCTTCTTTCACCTTCTTCACACACAAAAATAGAACTGGTTGAAAATGGAAATATTTTCATGAGAGAATTACATTCCTGTTACTCATCAAAATTAAAATCTATTGCAACCAGTTCATTGGATAACAAATAGCAAGACTTAGCTACTCTTACCTTGTGATTTTGTGGGCTGTCCTGCCTACTAAGCATCATTCTGATGGACTGTAAATTCTTTATCACAGGAATGCTGATTACTGTTTGTTTGTTAGTTCTGGTAAAAAAAATGTCTCATTTTTTTTCTAATCTGAAATTTTCGGTGGGAAAATCTGAATTTTGAAAAACAAACAAAAAAAACACATCCTTGATTTTCTCTTGGGAAATTTGCCCACTCAAAAAGAAATGAAAGTTTTTGTTTCAAAATGTGAAATTGAAATGAAAACCTTCATTTTGGATTGACATTTTTTTCTTAAATGGAAAATAAAATTACTCAACTCAACGTCATTTGAAGTCAGTATATTCATTCCAAAGGAAAATTTTCATTTGAAATGGACATTTCAAGAGGACATGTTTTGTTTCAATCAAAAATGCCCAAAGGAAATGTTTGGCATTTCTGCATCCAAATATTTTAGAATGTTTCATCACACAAAAATTTTAACATTTCAAATTTTTTGTCCATTTCGAAGTTAAAACAAATGTCACAATATGGAATTTCCTGTGTGACAGGTTTTTTGTTTTCATCGCAAATATTTGTACAAGACACTAACCTCATAGTTTCAGAGATCAGAAGGGATCATTCTAATAATCTAGTCTGACCTCCTGTATAACACATGCAAGAGAACTTCCCCAGTGTAATTCCTTGAGTGTTTCTTGTCCTCTTGTACTATAAAAAATAAAGAAATGGTTTCTCCAGTGTCATCCTTGGTTATATTTAAGCTCTTTGTGGCATATACTCTCTTCAATTCCTTCTTAAAGGCACAGAGACAAACATCATTGGTGCTTCAAAGAGGAATGAGAATAATAATCTTCTGTAATTTGGGGAAAATAACTTCACAGTTGGATTGCAGAGTTGAATACATGTTGTAATAATTGGGCATATAAATTTACCCACATTGTGAGCTCAGCTGTAAAAAAATATGTGAGAGTTCATAAAATGTCACAATAACCTGTAACAACAAATGTTGATGGAAAAATTTCAAAGGGGAGACACAAAGACAGAAATAGTTGAAACAAAAATGACTCCTAATATAACCGATGGACTGTGTTAAACTGATACCTCATAAATAATACCAAAAAGTCACTGAATCAAAATCAGTGTATAAGAAACTCAGCCTAATTGTTGGACAAAATAATGAGGGGATGGGCTATTGCAGCCATGACTGCCTTTGGGGTTCTTAAATAAAGATACTTTGGGTAAAAAAGTTTGCCACTGCAGTGAGCGACACCATCATGGCTGACACCCTCACTTACTCCTGGAATCCTGGAACTTTTTCATCCTAATGCTGAGAGATATTCTGACCAGATATCTGAGCCATGGGGAGATGGAGTAGAAAGACAGCCTGACATATAAGATTGTCCTCTGTGTCCATGTAAGTCTCACTCAGGTTCTCTCACTGTGACCCACTCTGTTCAAACTGATTCTACTGCTTCCCAATGGCAGCAGGCTTCAGACTTTAAGTAATTGTCTCTTCATGTCCATTAAGGCTATATCTATTCTACAAACTAGGAGTGTGCTTCCCATATTTACACTAGCTTGAGCCATCATGCTAAAATTAGCAGTGTAGCCATAGTAGCCTGGGCAGTGTGAAATGGCACAGGCCAGTTCCACGGTGTACAATCCTGTGTGAACCTCATGGGTATGTATGTGGCATGACTAGCCCATGCTGCCACTTACCACCACCCATATTATCTCAGGTATATTGCTATTTTTAGAGAACTAGCTCAGTGAGAGCTAGCAAAAGTATACAATTTTTTCTGCAACTATTGGAAAGGGCCACTCCCCTTTTCCCCTAGGAAGGTGGGTTCTACAACCGAGAGAGACTCCTTGGGTGAAATGTCCATTCCATTATATGGTACAGAAATCACCAGAATATTGACATATCCAGAATCAATCTTAACAGTTACTAAAGAGGAACTCCCTATATGTCACTAATTAAATAGATTAGATTAGATTAGATTAGATTAGATTAGATTAGATTAGAGTATGTGATTGGTTTTGTCCCCTCCCAATTTTGCAGTAGGGACATCACTTTTCTTTCTTAAAGCAGCTCTTTTACTTGCACATCTTCCCGGGGCATCTTTGATCTCCTCCACACTGAACCTTCAGAACACCTGAGGTGCTCACTCCTCTCTGATTCCAATCATTTGTGTCACCTTATGGAATATTGATCTTCATTAGGAAAGTCACCACTTTGCTTCCAACCCTTGCCAGGGCATCTTTGACCTCCTTGTTCCTCGGGTTGTAGATGAGGTGGCTGGACATGGATGGTATTACTATATAGAGAGCATGCAGAAGACCGTGTTTAAATCTGCTGATTGGTTTCCTACAGAGGCCCCAGATACAATGAGAGTCCCATAAAAATGGAAATAACCTGGAGGTGTGAAATGAAAGTAGAAAAGGCTTTCCTCTTCCCTGGTGAAGGGATCCTTCAGATGGTCATGATGATCTTCTAGTAGAAAGCCAGGATTAATAGAAATGGACCACACCCATTAAGGCAGACACTATGAAAGACAAATATTCAACCAGCTGGATATCAGTACAGGTGAGTTGTAATAGAGGCATAAAATCATGAAAGAAATGGACAATCTCTTTGGAAGGACATAAAGGGAATATGCAGGTCAAAGCCATCATTACTACAGGAGTAAGGATGCCAATTATCCAACAGCCAGTGGCTACCTTAAAGCCAATCATTGGGTTTGAGTGAGAATGACACTTTACTGCAGCGGTTAGGGCATGCACTGGGGAAGTGGTTCCAGGTCTTGTTCCAATGACTGTTTTACTTAATTATTTACAAAGCTCTTTGAGATGTTACTTAAAAATGACTAGAGCAACAAAAGGAGGCTAATGTCATGTTTATAGACTTGGCAGCCACTTTTGACACAGTGCATCACTCGGGACTGTAGTTACTGCCACACTAGTATGTGGTGCTTCATGGCTTTGTGTGCTTCATGGAGGAACTGTACTATGGTACATTGACTTATGTGAGAGTCAACAAATGCATTACAGACTGGTTTTCTGTACAATCAGGGTGTACCAGGAATGCATTCTCTTATTTAGCCTTTTAAATGCATTCGCTGATGACAAGGCGGAATGACACCCAAGTAGGTGAAAAATTTAAAGATTAATCTTCAATGGATCTTGAATATGTGGATGATATTGCCTCACTTGGAGAGACAACAGACCAGCTACACCCAAAGCCAGAGGAGCTGAGAAAAACAGCAGATCCTATGGTGATAAATCCAAAGGTTTGCATCCCTCTTATAAAACAGAATCAAATAACCTGGCTTAGATGCATGTAGGTGGCAATGATGTTGAATGGATGAATAGTTTTATCTAACTGGGTTCTTTCTTGACAGCAGGAGGTTTTATATCCAAAGAGGTCACATGTCTGAACAGTCTTGCATCACTGACATTTCAGCACCTTCAAATGCCTCTGTTTGGGCAGCAGGATGTCTATATGTCAACTAAGAGATGAAAGTTCGACATGCAAGTTGATTCCTATTATGATGTAATCTCTGTTATATGGAGCAGAAACACAGGCATTAAATTGTCGGAGGAGAGGAAACTAAATGGTTTTCAGTATCAAAAGTGGTGGCATATAGTTAGCATCCATCAGTTTGATTTTGTCTCAGATGAGGACTACTTAGACGATTCCCGCAAGTTGCGGTATTACACCTGTTGATAAGAGGACTACAATGGCAGGGTCATGTCCAGTAGGCAGGAAAAATCTGTTCTACTGAAGGTTTATAAATCTGACAGGAAAAAGTAGAGAACAAGGCTGACCACAGAAGATGCAATTTGGAGGAATTTAAAAAACCAAAATCCTCCCATGCAAATTCTTGTGGAAGGAAGGAGGTTTGTAAGGGACCATTCAAGATGGAAATCCATTCTATGTCCAACCATGGCTGCATTGTAGCCACATGTCTCTGCTGCAGCTGAAGTGCTGCTGATTTATACAGAGTGAACAGTTTCACCGGGAGAGACTGAGAAATACCTGTCCCAAACTACATTATAGTCCAGACATTAAAGCACTTTCCCAAGAGATGGGAGACATAACTTCAAATCTCTTCTCCACAGCAGGCAGAGTTGGGACATGAATGAGGGTCTCCCACATCTGAGTGCCCTAAGCAATGGTTGAAGGTACTTGAGGAGGGGGTGTTGCTAGAGTTACACATGATGATTTCCCTTCATCTCCCAATGAAAAAAATGAAAATATTTGGTGAATAGGGTTCACATTTGCAAATAATACAGGATTGAAGAAAACTGCTTTTATCAGAGAATAAATTATTTTTATGAAAAATTTTGCCGAGCTGTATGCAATATAGCTGCTCCTTTATCTCACCTCTGACTTTTCCCTTCCATTTAATAACGTATTTACTCCTTTCTCATTCCTTAACCTGTGTGTCCATCCATTGGTGAAGTTCAAAAATGGCTCAGCATTTCCCATGTTTTCTCTTCTGCTGCCCTCTTGTGGTAGTCATACACTATGGCTATCATCTTCACAGGAATCTAAGCAAGATTAAATGATTTGCTATTTTGATGTCCATCTCCTTGCACTACTTTTCAAACAGGAGCCCAAATATATGCCCTTTTACTGACTGTCCCTGATATTGAATACCTAAATCACTTGGGCTATTTGTATAGTCGAAGACAAAGTGCTCTCATTTTTATGAACCATACGCTGTAGCTTAAGGGCTGACCCAGCACATTGTTACAAGTAGCTTGTTACAGTGAGTGAACTTCAGGGATCTTGTCCCTGGGGGAAGAAGACAGCATTTAAACAGCTCTCAAGAAATCAGCTCTCAGTCTGCTGAGGAAAGGGTCTTTGCTCCACTCCCACTGATAACTCTGAACACCTTGAAGGGTCTCATTGCTCCTTGTAAAGAATATTGAACATCCTTAGATGCTGTATACCAGTTGCAGATAAAGAAATTAGATAGACTAATCAATAGATAGATATATAAAGAGACTAAGAAAACAAAAAGGGGAAATCACAGGTCAGGATCTCTCATCAGAGTTATGATCCACTTTTAAGAGGCAGGTGAGTTGATTTATATTTTTATTCATTTTAATCTTGTATTATCCTTTTTATTCCAAAGGACCAGATTCTGCCCTGCTTATCTAGGAGTCGGTCTCTGTGCAGAGTCCCACTGACTTCTTAAACTACACAACTCTCTCTTTCTCTCTTTCTCAAGGCAGCATGGAGAAAACTGGGATCAATTAGTGTGTTGTCAGGGTTCCCTCCCCACTCTGAACTTTAGGGTACAGATGTGGGGACCCTCATGAAAGACCCCCTAAGTTTATTTCTACCAGCTTAGGTTAAAAATTCCCCAAGGCACAAATTCTCCCTTGTATCTTGGATTAGGTAGACGCTGCCACCACCAAGTGATTCAAACAAACAATCAGGCAAAGGACCACTTGGAGTCCTATTTCCCCAAAATATCCCCCCAAGCCCTTCACCCCCTTTCCTGGGGAGGCTTGAGAATAAACAAGATGAGCACAGACCACCCTTGGGTTTTTAGTATACTAAAAAAATCAATCAGATTCTTAAAAAAAAGGACTTTATTAGAATGAATAAAGGTGAAAGGAGTACCTCTATAAGATTAGAATGAAAGTGAAGGACATAAATCCACACCGTGTAGAGGTCAAAGCATAGGGGTTTATTACACATAGCGCTGGGGGAGTGTCACCTGGCTTATCAGGCTCAGAGACACTGTCAATCAATTGATTACAATGGAATATATAGATTTACCATGGGCGGGGGAAAGTGACCGGGTCGGCAGTTCCACACCTGGGATAGGTTTTACAGCAAGACAAGATAGCACAGTAGCCAATGGTTAAAAAGTTTACATAATGTCTCCGCCCATGGTCTCAAGTTAGCAAGTTAACATTTAATTAATACTTTGATAAAATGTTATTAGTATAAAATATATATGTTGAATTCTGATTTGGGGTCCATAGGAATGGAGTAACTCCTTTGATTGTCCAACAGATACATTCCTAGGGGTTAAAGCAAAGAAACAGTGAAAGGATATGTTAATACAGATTGTCTCCTTTATGTCTTAAGGCAGGGCATTGGTCCCTTGGAAGAGAGGTGGAAGGATGCCATATCATTATACTGACATGTGCCAATTTTCATAAACTCAAGGCTGGATCTGTGGGAAGACTGTTTTCCCTTCAGGAGAAACACAATCAGAACAGGGATCCTTTGTTCAATTTGAAACATTGAATGAAACATAATTATTCAGTTATTGCTTCAACATCTGCCATTTCTACTGACCAAGCAGATCTTAGCAAAGGCAATGTTATCTTGTTTATTCTGCTTTCTCTTAGCTAATCACTATTAGCTAGGCCTCTGGTCTCTTAACCAAACTCTGGACTTCGGGTCTGAAAAAGAGCTGGCACAATCCATATACCAGGTTGTTATATAAAATGCACATGGATTTTAACCCTTCAGGAAGATAATTTCACAGGCAATCAGATTCAAAACAGAGAGGGTTTCCCTCTAGGCAAAACCTTAAAGTTACAAAAAGAAAAAAACAGGGATACACATTCCCCCCAATACCAGAGAAATTCACAAGCCAAAACAAAAGATAATCTAACACATTTCCTTGCTAAATACTTACTAACTCTATAGGAGTTGGATTGCTTACTTCTTTGATCTGTATCCGGCAAAAGCCACACTGAACAGACAGAACAAAGCCTCCCCTCCACAGATTTGTAAGTATCTTGTCCCCTTATTAGTCCTTTTGGTCAGGTGCCAGCCAAGTTACTTGAGCTTCTTAACCCTTTATAGGTAAGAGGATTTAGTGCCTCTGGCCAGGAGGCATTTTATAGTACTGTATACAGAAAGGTGGTTACCCTTCCCTTTATATTTATGACATGTGTGTTGGCAGGAGTTCCTGGTTTTGGAATGAATGTGTTTGTGTGTCTGTGTGTTGGGTGGTGAGTAGGCAATGGAGCAGGGCATTCTCTGGAGAATGCCATTAGATTTTGATTTCACTTTTCACAGAATCTGCCTTTGTAATCATGTAGGTTGCAGTGCAAGGTCCATCCGTCTGCTCCCAGGTTTGATAAACTGATGATTGGAAAAAGATGTAGTTTCTCTCTGGGAGAGTAAGGGATTAAATATAGATGACATTGGGCAGAACATTAACTTCTTTCCCATTTCCACTAAAAATCAATTTCTAATTAGCAGCTGACTTCCATGAGGGCAGGAGAGATTCTCTTATGTGTGAATAGCTTGTAATTCAGACATTCAGGAACCCGACTCAAAAGTCCCATTGGGTTGAATTTGCAAAGTAGTTTAAATGACAGAGGAACAAAAATCTCATTAACTTTGTCAGACCCCTCTTTTTAAAATCTTGTCAGAGTGCCTGGGCACATTCATTTGTTATGATTTTTATTATTTTCCCTCAATATTACATAAGTGGATTTTTTAAACAAATACTTTTCACAATATGCAAGACCATTAAGTACAAAAAAAGGAAAGCTACTGTCCAAAATGTATCCCTGTAAGTCACCAATCAATCCTGACCCCAAACCTACTCTATAGTGGGGAGTTTTGTTAACCCCTCTGCAGAGCTCCTGCATATTGGATACTCAAATGCACGTGTTCTCCTTTGACATTCCTTAACATTCTCACAGTGCACAAGAGAACTTTACACAACACTGGCTGTCTAAGCTCAAGGAGATCAATCTATTTACCTTAACAAATAGAAGGTGAAGGGGTGACACGATTACAATTTATAAGTATCTACAAGGGGAACAAATATTTAATAATGGTCTCTTCAATCTAGCAGACTGAGGTCTAACACCATCCAATGGTGGGAAGTTGGAGATAGACAAATTCAGATTGGAAATAAGGTGTACATTTTTAATAGTGAGTGTAATTAATGATTGGAACAATTTACCAAGATCCGTAGTTGATTCTCTCTCCATCACCGGCAATTTTTAAATCAAGATTGGATGTTCTAAAACAGGTTCCCAAACTGTGGTCCATGGACCACCAGTGGTCTGCAAGCTCCATTTCAGGTGGTCTGTGGATAGTTCCCTCTAAGGTTCATGTCTGGGCAGTCACACACAAGAGAATGAAGGGCCACCCACCTAATTAGTGGAGCTGTGCAGGTGTGGCTCCATTAATTATGTGCCTGGACCCTGGAGAAGGCCACACATATGAGGTGGTGGCCTTGGGAGAAATAGGGAGGGGGTGGGAGGGGGCAGTGGGATGAGAAGAGGGGATGAGGGGAATTTGGGATGTGCAGGGCTGTGGCAGCCAGAGAAAGAGGCAGCTTTCCCCAGTTCCAGGGCTGCGGCTGCTGGGGAGAGATGGCCCTCCTTCCCAACCTCAGCTCTGTGGCTGCTCTGGGGGGGAAGAGACCCCTCCTTCTTCCCAGTCCCAGTTCAGTGGCTGCTGCAGTGGAGGCAACTCCCCTTCTTCCCAGCCCCAGTTTGGGGACTGCCGTGGCCGGGGAGAGAGGGCAAATCATTTTCCTGATTAGGATTCTAGACCCAGCTGTTGGGCAACTAAATAGCAGAGA
This sequence comes from Trachemys scripta elegans, assembly GCF_013100865.1. NCBI lineage: Eukaryota > Metazoa > Chordata > Testudines > Emydidae > Trachemys > Trachemys scripta. The sequence continues at coordinate 37,481,802 of NC_048309.1, forward strand.
GAAGGGAATATCATAACACTAAAATTAAATATAAGATATTAGTTACAAATTTAAGTTATCTTGTTCAGTTAAAATTACCAAGTTTTCTCTCCCTTAGATGCAATCAATAGAAAACACAGAGTGGGAAAATCAAACCACCATCACAAAATTCATCCTCCTGGGATTCAGAAATCTCCCTGAACTGCAGATCCCTCTCTTCCTGCTGTTTTTGATTAGCTACTTTGTGACAATGGCTGGGAACTTCCTCATCTTTGCTCTAGTTGTGGGTGATTAGCAATTTCACACCCCCATGTACTTCTTCCTTGGGAACTTTTCCTGCTTGGAGATCTGCTACGCCTCCACCATCCTGCCCAGGATGCTGGCCAGTCTCCTAACTAATGACAAAACTATTTCTTTTAGGGGCTGCATGGTACAAATGTATTTCTTTTTGGTTCTCTGGGAGCTACAGAATGTTACCTCCTGGCAGCCATGTCTAATGATCGGTATTTAGCAATATGTAAACGCCTGCACTATGCAAACCTTATGAATAGCAGGTTCTGTCTCCTGCTTGCAGCCGGCTCTTGGATAAGTGCATTTCTAGCTATAAGCACAATAGTATTGTTGGTGTCACAATTAACTTTCTGTGGCCCCAGTGAAATTGACCATTTCTTCTGTGATCTCACCCCTGTGTTAAAACTTGCCAGAACTGATACCCACCTAATGGAACTTACAGCTTTCATATTCGCCTTGATTTTCACTCTCTCCCCATTTATATTAACTGTTTTATCATATGTTGCTATTATAGCCATCATTCTAAGAATCTCATCTGCCACTGGGAAGCAAAAGGCCTTCTCTACCTGCTCCTCTCACCTCATGGCGGTGATAGCTTTCTATGGGACTCTAACAATTGTGTATGTCTTACCTAAAAATGATACCCTGAGGGACCTGAACAAAGTGTTCTCTGTTTCTATATGGTCTCTCTTGCTTAATCCCCTCATCTACAGCCTGAGAAACTGGGAGGTAAAAGAGGGCCTGAGAAAGGGGTTAAGTAAATTTGTGCTTTGCACAAGAATGCAGACACTGTGAGCCAATTTATTTAGGACAAAATTAAACGGAGAGAATCTATGGTTCCATTGCAACCAATGAGAGTTAGGCATCTAGATACTATTGAGAGATCCATTAGGTGTCTAAATATCTGTATCCTAAGTTGCTCAAAGGTAATCAAGGTTGAATTTAACCTTACTAATAGAGAAAAATGAAAATAAAAAACAAACTAATTTTAATTTAAAAAAGGCTTTATTTTGCAAAAAAAGTTTTCACCAAAACAATTAAAATATTTTCTTAAAAAAATATTTTAATGAAATCAGATTTTTTATAAAAGATTTTAGAGTTATTTCCTCCAACCCTTCCTTTTTGTCCCCTTTATCCATTTTTTCAGTGGCAAAATGGAAAAAGGTAAAAAAAGGTCTGTGTGACCATTTGGCGGAAATCATTCCATGTACATCTTATGACTGCTGGTGGATACTGGGAATTCTCCATGCTTGTCTGTGTCAGATTGTACACTTTATTTTGACTGTAAAGCTGGTCTTTGCCTTACTGCTGTCTTTTTACACCCACCCTGGACTAACATTCCAAGTGGAGGTAGTGCAGGGCTAACAACAAAGGGTCATTAAACTTTCATGATCATACATTCAAATGATGCACTTGCTGTGATGGGATGAATAAATCCCAACCTAGATTAAGGGGTGCTGGAGAGCACAATTAGTTCACCTGATGGTACCTGAAGTATGTGGCAGGCTTAATTAAAGATGAGACCCAGTGGGGGGCTGGCTAATATAAAGGAAGGACTTCAGGGCAATAAGAGGGAAGAGAGTGAGTGGCTAGGAATCATGATCGTCTCTCCTAGGGAAGGAGACTGGGGGAGAGAATAGGGCTTGGTGTTCTCTCCTGAAATGGGAGCTCTGTCAGAGAGGCCAGCAGCAGTAAAGACTACAGAGGGAGTTTGTACCCTGGCATTGGCCCTGAAGGGGGAAGGGCAACAGGGGTGAAGAGACTCCTGAAGCATGCCTGAGAGAAGGATTCTAGGGAGCATCCCTGAGGGTCAGCGACTTTGGAGGAGCTGGGCCTCCAGAAATAAAGCCCTGTGGGGAAGCACTCTGTAGTAGATCAGGACATAATTTTCCACAGCCTGGAGAGATGATGAAGAGTTTGCTAAGGACTGGACCCAGGAAGGGCAGAAGAATTTGTTTCTTTGTATTTTGCTGGACTCTTTGTTTTACGCCTGCAAGGATGGGACAGAAAGTGTCCTGGAGAGTGGGTCAAGTCACAAAATGAATGGACCACTAATAGGCCTGAAAGGTGTCTGGTGGAGGTGACTGAGGAAAGGGCCCTGCAACAACACACAAGCCATAAGGGGGCATGCACGTTGGTGAGACATCTTTCCACAATCCCCCTTTCACAATGGCCCTGCCACCTGGGGCAAACCCAGTTTTCCAGTCTGAACTCCAAAGGTGTGGAAGTGTCAAACAATGAATAACCTGGTAGGGTGCGTAGGCTGTGTCTGCACTACGGCAGCGAACAGCAGAGGCTAACAGAGGGAGTTTGCCTGGGAGCTGTCCGAGAGGAGGTACGCTAAGTGCTGCATTAGGGGGCTGTGTTGGTGAGTATCTGAGTGTCTCCTGCTGGGACAGTTGGTCAGTTTGACTGTGTGCTTGATTGCTTGCTTGTTTGTTTGAAAAGTGTGAATTGGGAGTACTTTGTTCCAGGTGGGCCTTGAGTGGGCCTGACTGATATATAAGGGCAGTCAGCAGTGAACCAGCTGAGCGGCAAACAGCAGAGGCTAACAGAGGGAGTTTGCCTGGGAGTTTGCCTGGGGAGAGCTCATTAAGGCTTTCATCTGCAGGTTTCTCTGAGTAGTTCCTGCAACAGTTGAGGAAGCTCTTAAGAGGAAGGTGATATGGAAGGTGAGCGATCAGCTGTTGTAACCTGTACAGGTTGTGCCATGTTTGTCTTTCTTCCACAGGACAGAAGCGACTTTGTCTGTACAAAGTGAAAGCTGGTCTCCATATTGGAAGAGAAGGTTCGAGGGCTGGAGAAACGAGTATCGACACTGAGTTGCACAAGGGAAAATGAAGATTTCCTGGACAGACGTCAGGAGATGCTTCTACGGCCACAATGTTCTGAAGATTCAGAGCAGGTGCAGCAGGCACAGAAGGATGGTGAAGAAGTTTGACAGCATGTGACCTCCAGAAGGAGAAAGAGGAGTGTCCATGCACCAGCAATGGAGATACAGGTGAGCAATCGTTTCCATGTTCTCTCTACAGGTACTAATGTGGAGAGTGGACTAGATGACCCATCTGAGGGAAGGGAGCAGAAGGAGACTCCACCGATTGGAAGGCAAAAGATGCACTGTCCTAGGGATGTCCATGACCACCACTCCCAAGAGGAGGAGGAGGGTGGTGGTGGTTGGGGACTCCCTCCTCAGGGGGACTGAGTCATCTATCTGCCGCCCCAACCGGGAAAACAGAGAGGTCTGCTGCTTGCCAGGAGCTAGGATACACGATGTGACGGAGAGACTGCCGAGACTCATCAAGCCCTCGGATCACTACCCCTTCCTGCTTCTCCACATGGGCACCAATGATACTGCCAAGAATGACCTTGAGCAGATCACTGAAGACTACGTGGCTCTGGGAAGAAGGATAAAGGAGTTTGAGGCACAAGTAGTGTTTTCGTCCATCCTCCCTGTGCAAGGAAAAGGCCTGGGTAGACACCGTCGAATCGTGGAAGTCAACAAATGGCTACGCAGGTGGTGTCGGAGAGAAGTTATTGGATTCTTCGACCATGGGATGGTGTTCCAAGAAAGAGGAGTGCTAGGCAGAGACGGGCTCCACCTAACGAAGAGAGGGAAGAGCATCTTCGCCAGCAGGCTGGCTAACCTACTGAGGAGGGCTTTAAACTAGGTTCACCGGGGGAAGGAGACCAAAGCCCTGAGGTAAGTGGGGAAATGGTATCCTGGGAGGAAGCACAAGCAGGAGAGCGCAAGAGGGGAGGACTCCTGTCTCATGCTGAGAAAGAGGGATGATCGATGAGTTATCTTAAGTGCCTATACACAAATGCAAGAAGCCTGGGAAACAAGCAGGGAGAACTGGAAGTCCTGGCACAGTCAGGGAACTATGATGTGATTGGAATAACAGAGACTTGGTGGGGTAACTCACATGACTGGAGTACTGTCATGGATGGATATAAACTGTTCAGGAAGGACAAGAAGGGCAGAAAAGGTGGGGGAGTTGCGTTGTATGTAAGAGAGGAGTATGACTGCTCAGAGCTCCGGTATGAAACTGCAGAAAAACCTGAGAGTCTCTGGATAAAGTTGAGAACTGTGAGCAACAAGGGTGATGTAGTGGTTGGAGTCTGCTATAGACCACCAGACCATGGGGATGAGGTGGACGAGGCTTTCTTCTGGCAACTAGCAGAAGTTGCTAGATCGCAGGCCCTGGTTCTCATGGGAGACTTTAATCACCCTGATATCTGCTGGGAGAGCAATACAGAGGTGTACAGACAATCCAGGAAGTTTTTGGGAAGTGTAGGGGACAATTTCCTGGTGCAAGTGCTGGAGGAACCAACTAGGGGCAGAGCTTTCCTTGACCTGCTGCTCACAAACAGGGAAGAATTAGTAGGGGAAGCAAAAGTGGATGGGAACCTGGGAGGCAGTGACCATGAGATGGTCGAGTTCAGGATCCTGACTCAAGGAAGAAAGGAGAGCAGCAGAATACGGACCCTGGACTTCAGAAAAGCAGACTTTGACTCCCTCAGGGAAGAGATGGGCAGGATCCCCTGGGAGAATAACATGAAGGGCAAATTTCAGAGTAGCAGCCGTGTTAGTCTGTATCCGCAAAAAGAAGAACAGGAGTACTTGTGGCACCTTAGAGACTAACAAATTTATTAGAGCATAAGCTTTCGTGGACTACAGCCCACTTCTTCGGATGCATATAGAATGGAACATATATTGAGGAGATATATATACACACATACAGACAGCATAAACAGGGGGGAGTTGTCTTACCAACTCTGAGAGGCCAATTAATTAAGAGAAAAAAACTTTTGAAGTGATAATCAAGCTAGCCCAGTACAGACAGTTAAGGAGTGTAAGAATACTTACAAGGGGAGATAGATTCAATGTTTGTAATGGCTCAGCCACTCCCAGTCCTTATTCAAACCGGAGTTGATTGTGTCTAGTTTGCATATCAATTCTAGCTCAGCAGTCTCTCGTTGGAATCTGTTTTTGAAGTTTTTCTGTTGTAATATAGCCACCCACAGGTCTGTCACTGAATGACCAGACAGGTTAAAGTGTTCTCCCACTGGTTTTTGAGTATTTTGATTCCTGATGTCAGATTTGTGTCCATTAATTCTTTTGCGTAGAGACTGTCCGGTTTGGCCAATGTACATGGCAGAGGGGCATTGCTGGCACATGATGGCATATATCACATTGGTAGATGTGCAGGTGAACGAGCCCCTGATGGTATGGCTGATGTGATTAGGTCCTATGATGATGTCACTTGAATAGATATGTGGACAGAGTTGGCATTGGGGTTTGTTACAAGGATAGGTTCCTGGGTTAGTGGTTTTGTTCAGTGATGTGTGGTTGCTGGTGAGTATTTGCTTTAGGTTGGGGGGTTGTCTGTAAGCGAGGACAGGTCTGTCTCCCAAGATCTGTGAGAGTAAAGGATCATCTTTTAGGATAGGGGTAGATCTCTGATGATGCGCTGGAGAGGTTTTAGTTGGGGGCTGAAGGTGACAGCTAGTGGTGTTCTGTTATTTTCTTTGTTGGGCCTGTCTTGTAGGAGGTGACTTCTGGGTACTCGTCTGGCTCTGTCAATCTGTTTTTTCACTTCAGCAGGTGGGTATTGTAGTTTTAAGAATGCTTGATAGAGATCTTGTAGGTGCTTGTCTCTATCCGAGGGATTGGAGCAAATGTGGTTATATCTTAGAGCTTGGCTGTAGACAATGGATCGTGTGGTGTGTCCTGGATGGAAGCTGGAGGCATGTACGTAAGTGTAGCGGTCAGTAGGTTTCCGGTATAGGGTGGTATTTATGTGACCATCGCTTATTAGCACAGTAGTGTCCAGGAAATGGACCGCTTGTGTGGAGTGATCTAGGCTGAGGTTGATGGTGGGATGGAAATTATTGAAATCATGGTGAAATTCCTCAAGGACTTCTTTTCCATGGGTCCAGATGATGAAGATGTCATCAATGTAGCGCAAGTAGAGTAGTGGCATTAGGGGACGAGTGCTAAGGAAGCGTTGTTCTAAGTCAGCCATAAAAATGTTGGCATATTGTGGGGCCATGCGGGTACCCATAGCAGTGCCGCTGACTTGAAGGTATATATTGTCCCCAAATGTGAAATAGTTGTGGGTGAGGACAAAATCACAAAGTTCAGCCACCAGGTTAGCTGTGACATTATCAGGGATACTGTTCCTGATAGCTTGTAGTCCATCTTTGTGTGGAATATTGGTGTAGAGGGCTTCTACGTCCATAGTGGCCAGGATGGTGTTTTCTGGAAGATCACCGATGGATTGTAGTTTCCTCAGGAAGTCAGTGGTGTCTCGAAGATAGCTGAGAGTGCTGGTAGCTTAGGGTCTGAGGAGAGAGTCTACATAACCAGACAAGCCTGATGTTAGGGTGCCAATGCCTGAGATGATGGGGCATCCAGGATATCCAGGTTTATGGATCTTGGGTAGCAAATAGAATACCCCTGGTCGGGGTTCTAGGCATGTGTCTGTACAGATTTGTTCCTGTGCTTTGTCAGGGAGTTTTTTTAGCAGATGGTGTAGTTTCTTTAGGTAATCCTCAGTGGGATCAGAGGATAATGGCCTGTAGAATGTGGTGTTAGAGAGCTGTCTAGCAGCCTCCTGGTCATATTCCAATTTATTCATGATGACGACAGCACCTCCTTTGTCAGCCTTTTTGATTATGATGTCAGGGTTGTTTCTGAGGCTGTAGATGGCGTTGTGTTCTGAAGGGCAAAGGGATCCAGTAGAGCTGGCTGTATTTTAAAGAATCCTTATTGCGGTTGCAGGAACAAACCATCCCGATGTGTAGAAACAATAGAAAATATGGCAGGAGACCAGCTTGGCTAAACAGTGAAATCTTAAACGCAAAAAAGAAGCTTACAAGAAGTGGAAGATTGGACAAATGACCAGGGAGGAGTATAAAAATATTGCTCAGGCATGCAGGAGTGAAAAGAGGAAGGCCAAATCACACTTGGAGTGGCAGCTAGCAAGAGATGTTAAGAGTAACAAGAAGGGTTTCTTCAGGTATGTTAGCAACAAGAAGAAAGTCAAGGAAAGTGTGGGCCCCTTACTGAATGAGGGAGGCAACCTAGTGACAGAGGATGTGGAAAAAGCTAATGTACTTTTTTGCCTCTGTCTTCACGAACAAGGTCAGCTCCCAGACTGCTGCACTGGCCAGTACAATATGGGGAGAAGGTGACCAGCACTCTGTGCAGAAAGAAGTGGTTCGGGACTATTTAGAAAATCTGGACATGCACAAGTCCATGGGGCCGGATGCGCTGCACCCGAGGGTGCTAAAGGAGTTGGCGGATGAGATTGCAGAGCCATTAGCCATTATTTTTGAAAGCTCATGGCGATCGAGGGAGGTCCCAGATGACTGGAAAAAGGCTAATATAGTGCCCATCTTTAAAAAAGGGAAGAAGGAGGATCTGGGGAACTACAGGCCAGTCAGCCTCACCTCAGTTCCTGGAAAAATCATGGAGCAGGTCCTCAAGGAGTCAATTATGAAACACTTAGAGGAGAGGAAAGTGATTACGAAGAGTCAGCATGGATTCACCAAGGGGAAGTCGTGCCTGACTAACCTAATTGCCTTCTATGATGAGATTACTGGCTCTGTGGATGAGGGGAAAGCAGTGGATGTGTTATTCCTTGACTTTATCAAAGCTTTTGATACGGTCTCCCACAGTATTCTTGCCACCAAGTTAAAGAAGTATGGGCTGGATGAATGGGCTGTAAGGTGGAGAGAAAGCTGGCTAGATCGTCGGGCTCAATGGGTAGTGATCAATGGCTCCATGTCTAGTTGGCAGCCGGTTTCAAGCGGAGTGCCTCAAGGGTCGGTCCTGGGGCCGGTTTTGTTTAATATCTTTATTAATGATCTGGAAGATGGTGTGGACTGCACTCTCAGCAAGTTTGCAGATGACACTAAACTAGGAGGCGTGGTAGATACACTAGAGGGTAGGGATCGGATACAGAGGGTCCGAGACAAACTAGAGGATTGGGCCAAAAAAAACCTGATGAGGTTCAACAAGGACAAGTGCAGAGTCCTGCACTTAGGACAGAAGAATCCCAAGCACTGCTACAGACTAGGGACCGAATGGCTAGGTAGCAGTTCTGCAGAAAAGGACCTAGGGGTCACAGTGGACCAGAAGCTGGATATGAGTCAACAGTGTGCTCTTGTTGCCAAGAAGGCTAACAGCATTTTGGGCTGTATAAGTAGGGGCATTGCCAGCAGATCGAGGAACGTAATCGTTCCCCTTTATTCGACATTGGTGAGACCTCATCTGGATTACTGTGTCCAGTTTTGGGCCCCACACTACAAGAAGGATGTGGAAAAATTGGAAAGAGTCCAATGGAGGGCAACAAAAATGATTAGGGGTTCTGGAGCACATGACATATGAGAAGAGGCTGAGGGAACTGGGATTGTTTAGTCTTCAGAAGAGAAGAATGAGGTGGGATTTGATAACAGCCTTCAACTACCTGAAGGGGGGTTCCAAAGACGATGGAGCTCGCTGTTCTCAGTGGTGGCAGATGACAGAACAAGGAGCAATGGTCTCAAGTTGCAGTGGGAGAGGTCCAGGTTGGATATTAGGAAACATTATTTCACTAGGAGGGTGGTGAAGCACTGGAATGTGTTACCTAGGGAGGTGGTGGAGTCTCCTTCCTTGGAGCTTTTTAATGCCCGGCTTGACAAAGCCCTGGCTGGGATGATTTAGTTGGGAATTGGTCCTGCTTTGAGCAGGGGGTTGGACTAGATGACCTCTTGAGGTCCCTTCCAACCCTGATATTCTATGATTCTATGATTCTACAGAAGCCTGTCTACACTTAGAAGTTAGATTGACCTAGTTACATCTTTCAGGGCTTTTAAAAATTTCATACCCTGAGTGATGTATTTAGATCAACCTATCCCCCAGTGTAGATGCAGCTACATAAACAGAAGAATTGTTCCATTAAACTAGCAACTGCCTCTCAGGGAGGTGGATTAACTGCACTGATGGAAAATCCCCTTCTGCCAATGCAGGAAGTGTCTACACCCTATGGCACTAGCTACGCCACAGCTATACTGACAGTGCCCCCTCATCTAGACACAGCATACGCTGACAGAAGGAGTTTTTATGCTGGTGTAGGAACAGAACCTCCTGAATAATGCTAGCTATGCAGACAGAAGCCCTCTTCTGTCTTCATAGCTGTGTCTACATTAGAGGTTTTGTTGGTATAGCAATATCATTGGGGGCGGGGAGTGCAAGTATAGACCAGAGCTTTGATCACATGACAAGCCTGACTTTGGAAGGGGTCACCTAACAAAGGGGATGGGAGATTATAAAAGAGAGAGTCTCTCACCAGTTATTTGAAAGAGGGAGTAGAAGGACACTGACTGCAGGGGGTCAGAGATAGAGATTCTGTGATTAAGAGAAGGAGCCATGAGCTGCAGGAATGAGAATACAGGGTACCCTAAAAGACTCTGGCCCAAGCCCTAAGAATGCCCCAGATGGGTGAGGAAACTGAGGCATGGAAATTCATGTAAGTGTTCTATTGTTTTGTCCAGCACAGTGTATTTCTCATGTGATATAAGTAAAGAATAATTGTGTTAAAAGACCTTAACAAAATCTGTGCATCTGTTTGCTTCACCTGTCACCTGTCCCTGGAGAGGTGAACTGTAAACTCAGAGCAGCTATATGGCTGGACCTCTGGGATTGGGTGTGCTTGACGTACTAGGTCACCTGTGGTGTCAAGACTGGGGGCCTAAGGCAACTGAGCCACCTCATTCCATTTCCATGAAGAGTTGAAAAGAACAAACCATGCTGCAGCCTGCGGAGATCCAGGAAAGCTTAATGCATACATGTCTAGAGTACTGGGACCCAACCCAGCTGACTGGTGAATGCCCGAAAATGGTTTGAAACCAACTAAATATCTATGAAGACCGGCCATAAGTGACTTATGAATACAGCCACAATTGGCATTGAGATGATTTTGGTAATAATATGTATTATCCACAACATCATAACATTAGTGTGCATTAAGCACATATAATATTAAGCACAAATAATATAGCAGTTACATAGTCTAAATTGGCCTATACCTTAACTATAGTTCTATTCTCTTACACAAAGTATCCCATAACATCTTACATTATCTGAAGTCAGCTTTGGCTGAAGTAGATTGGATTGTTGCCCAGATCACGATATTTGATTATTTTACCACGGTGATAGGTAGGGAGTTATTTTCACAGGCCTGTACTGGAATGACCCAGAGAGGGAAATACATCTGATTGTTCTGCCCTAGCACAGGTGTAGCACATGCTTTCATGCCCTTTGGTGCTTGAAATTGATTTGTTAAGACCAAGGAGATAAGGGGTACACCATGGTACCAAAAAACAAGGTATAAAGCTGATTAGTTTCAAATGATGTACACAGTATCTTATACTTGTAAACAGAACAGGTATAAAAAGATGGCTTTAGGAGTAGAACGTTGGGAGTACACCTTCTGTGTAAGGTGAATATAACATGACTGAATGAGATGGCCTCCTGGAGATTGGTATAATATAGAAACCTTTTCCTGTACTATATTATTACTGGTTTATAGCAATAAACTTGACTGACATTGATTATTTTGTCTCTTGAATATATTTTATAATAAACCAAAGTGGGTGAATCAATTTACTATAGAATTCGTTAACACTAAGTAACATTGTATTGGTTGCAATATAATTAAAGGAATAATGGTATCTATTGGACTGTTTTGTGCACATCATCAGATCAGTACTTCCCCACGAGTCAACTTCCCATCAAACACCCATCCCCTACTGTATACGTTGTCATCCTGTTAGTAGATACAAAATAGGACCAAACCATTCTTTATCTCACTATGGCTCATATACTCCAACATCTTGCATCTTATAATAATAAGCCAGAGCCAAAGTCCTTTGTAGTTAAGGGAAAGACTCAGTCATTGCCTGCAAAGGGTTTTTTACAGGGCAAAATCAACAATTATTGACTTTTTGTCTGATGTGGGCTAGGATCCATGTCTCCCCTGCCCACTCTCAAAGTAAACAGTCGCCGGCTACATTCCCATTTTACAATCCAGCAATCCACCTCCATCTTTCCCATCCCACATACACAGCATATTCCCTCACACTGTAGGAGAAGGAGCCCCTCACTCGTGCAGCAAGGACCAGAAGGATGAGTGCAAGTTAGGCCATCAGGCATCCAGATGGGGATTTTCAAAGGAGCATAGAAAGGTTAGGTGCCCAACTCCTTTTGACATTCAAAGGCAGTTGGGTGCCTAACTCCCTTAGGTTCCCTTAAAAATAATAGCTAGTGTGAACAAGGAGAGTTAAACTTTGTTCATGTGGCAGCTTTGGGGTCTTCCTGTCCTGCATTTGGAGTTCCAGGTACAGAGATCAGACTGACCTAGGAGCTTTATACAAGAATAGTTTATCTTGGGACCATTTAATTTTTTTCTTACTCTAAAATATAATTGGCATTGGTTCCTTTGTTCTATTATTCTAGCAGAACTATTCATCTCATACATCAGATGAACAGAGATTCCCATTGAGATCAGAAGTACTGTCTGAGTTAATTTCCTTTGAAATCAGACATTCCCTTTTTTCTATTGCTTTGTCTTTTGGGTCAAGAATTTTCCTGTCTCTGTTATTTTCCCTTTGGAATCAGTTGTTTTCCATGATTTCCCCTTGGACATCAGTAATAAGAAAGTCCTTGTATCGTTGTTTTTCCTTTCTAAAAATAAAATTTAATTTTCCTCTATGCAATAATTTCAAATTCCCACCAGAAGAAATATCAAGGGAGATTACATCATCTCATATGAAGGAGAAATTGTGAAGCAGGAGAGACATTAATTTCTGTGAAAGGGAATAACAAGAACATACACCAAGAAGTGCTGTAGGATCCAGCCATCCAAATAGGAACCCAAGCTCAGTTTACTGAGATAACTGAAGAATATCAATAGTAGAAGAGAATGGAAAATGTAGTGCAAATACTATAATCTTATCTCAGAACATCTGAAGGAAGGGTAAGGGTTAGGGTTAGGCAATAGATCATCAGTGTGAAAGGTAAAGAATCACAGTTAAAATGAAACAATCTGATATAGAACAGAAAAATTCCTGCTCAGGCATCCACAATGTCAGAAAGAATGTGATTGCTTGTTCAACCCAGAGGGATAGTAAATTAATGTAGGTGGGGTGACACTGCACACCATATTCTTCTTCGTGATAGTATTATGATATGATCATAGCATAATTATGATGCATTTTGTGAAAGACGGGTCACTTAAAGTGTCATTTGAAAAGTTATGATTTGCTTGATTTGATTATCCTATGTGTATGCATATATCATTTTTATATCTGAAGTTATGAATATTGACTATGTATCTGTATTTCAAAGGTATTTAACCTGGGTAATGCCCACTAGGCAAGATGTTTTGAGTCTAGATAGCTGGTTGACAAGGGTTTATTCAGGGTATTGAGCCATTAGGGAAAACAAGAGGCCTTAGGAGAAACTTAGCTCCAACATGATGAGCATTACAGAGAATCATAGAATCATAGAATATCAGGGTTGGAGGGACCTCGGGAGGTCATCTAGTCCAACCCCCTGCTCAGGACCAATCCCCAACTAAATCATCCCAGCCAGGGCTTTGCCAAGCCTGATCTTAAGGAAGGAGATTCCACCACCGCCCTAGGTAACCCATTCCAGTGCTTCACCACCCTCCTAGTGAAAAAGTTTTTCCTAATATCCAACCTAAACCTCCACCACTGCAACTTGAAACCATTACTCCTTGTTCTGTCATCTGCTACCACTAAGAACAGTTTAGATCCATCCTCTTTGGAACCCCCTTTCAGGTAGTTGAAAACAGCTATCAAATCCCACCTCATTCTTCTCTTCTGCAGACTAAATAATCCAAGTTCCCTCAATTTCTCCTCATAGATCATGTGCTCCAGCCCCCTAATCATTTTTGTTGCCCTCCGCTGGACTCTTTCCAATTTTTCCACATCCTTCTTGTAGTGTGGGACCCAAAACTGGACACAGTACTCCAGATGAAGCCTCACCAATGTCGAATAGAGGGGAATAATCAAATCCCTCAATCTGCTCGAAATGCTCCTACTTATACAGCCCAAAATGCCGTTAGCCTTCTTAGCAACAAGGGCACACTGTTGATTCATATCCAACTTCTCATCCACTGTAACCCCTAGGTCCTTTTCTGCAGAACTGCTGTCTAGCAATTAGGTCCCTAGTCTGTAGCTGTGCATCTGATTCTTCCATCCTAAGTGCAGGACTCTGCACTTGTCCTTGGTGAACCTCATCAGATTTCTTTTGGCCCAATCCTCTAATTTGTCTAGGTCCCTCTGTATCCTATACCTACCCTCCAGTGTATCTACCATTCCTCCCAGTTTAGTGTCATCTGCAAACTTGCTGAGGGTTCAGTCCATGCCACCCTTCAGATCATTAATGAAGATATTGAACAAAACCGGCCCCAGGACCGACCCTTGAGGCACTCTGCCTGATACTGGCTGCCAACTAGACATGGAGCTATTGATCACTAGCCGTTGAGCCCAACGATCTAGACAGCTTTCCATCCACCTTATAGTCCATTCATCCAGCCCATACTTCTTTAACTTGGTGGCAAGAATGCTGCGGGAGACCGTATCAAAAGCTTTGATAAAGTCGAGGAATAACACGTCCACTGCTTTCTCCTCATCCATAGAGCCAGTTATCTCATCATAGAAGGCAATTAGGTTAGTCAAGCATGACTTGCCCTTGGTGAATCCATGCTGACTGTTCATAATCACTTTCCTCTCCTCTAAGTCCAGACAGCCTGTATGTAATAGCTGCTGTGACTCTCCAAAGGCTGGCAAACAGGCCATATGTTTCTGGACTCCATCTTGGAATGTCTATATATTTCCACAAACCGGTCTCGTCTGGGAACAAAGTTTTGAAAAAAAGCAGTTCCTGCCATATGCTAAAGCTCTATAAGGCAGGAAGTGACATCATTGATTCTTCTTTGCTCCTCACACAATGGAACTCCTGAAAAGAACTGAGGAACAAACACTGAACTGGGGGAAGTTCTGGACCCAAGCTAAAGGGATTTCTAACCTCTGTATGGAAACCTGAGAAACCCAAGCTGAAAATCTAATGCAGCTTCTGCCTCGAGAATCTGCCAGACTGCTGGTATCTCAGTCAGGGTGAGACTGCTAATTCATAGTCAATCTAACCAGTGTGTTAAGCTTAGTTTGTGTGTTTGTTTATTTGCTAGGTAATCTGGTTTGATCTGCTTGCTATCCCTTCTAATAGCTTAAAATCTATCTTTTGTAGTTAATGAACTTGTTTATATTTTAACCTAAACCTGTGTGCTTTTCAGTGAAGTGTCTGGGGGGAAATCTCAGCTTGCTTACCATAACTGTGCATATTCCTCTCCACATTGAGGGAGAGACGAACCGGGTAATAAATTCATACCAGTCGGTGTTTTGACCAGGGCAGAACAGTATAGCTCTTGGGTCCTTGGCTGGGGACCTGGTGGCTTCTCTATAGTTGTTTCATGCAGTGGCTCACCAGAGCCTGCAGGTAACTGCAGCTGGGTGTCTCCCTACCTGTGTGAATGCAGGAGGAAGTGTAAGACTTGGATCAGGTCTGCATTTTGCCACAGCAGCACAATGTGAGTGGGAGCCCAGACTGGTGAGTGTAAAAAGAGACTTTCCCTTTTTTCTATTATTTTGTCTTTTGGGTCAACAATTCTCCTCTCTCTGTTATTTTCCCTTTTGTATCAGTTGTTTTCCGTGACTTCTCCTTTGAGGTTAGTAAAAGTCTGTTCTTGTACCATTGATTTTCCTTTCTAAAAATAAATATTACCTTTCCTCTATGCAATAATTTCAAATTCCCAGCAGCAGAAATATCAAGGGAGATTACATCATCTCATATGAAGGAGAAATTGCCAAGCAGGAGACACATAAATTTACGTGAAAAGGAATAACAACGAAATACACAAAGAAGTATTGTAGGATCCAGACATCCAGGTAGGAACCCAAAGCTCAGTTTACTGAGATAATTGAAGACTATCAATCGTAAAAGAGAATGGAAAATGTAGTGCAAAGATTATAGTCTTATCTCCAAAAATCTGAAGGAAGGTGTGACAATGCGGTTCTGGCGGAACCCAACTGAGAGTGCCAACTCAGGACAAATTGCTCAAATAGGGCAGTTACAGCCCAAGGCTGGGGTTTTTTCCACCTCTAAGGCAAACCACCAGCCAGACTAAGAGGACTTCAGTCTCACCCCACTGGCTAACTGCCAGTCTCACAAGCAATCTCCTTAGATACTCCAGTTTCCCAGTATTACCACCAGTACCACTCGTTATGGGGACAAATGGTTATGAAAACCAATACCCCAGGAAAAGAAAAAGGTTCTCCTGATCCCAAAGGACCAAGCCCCAGACCCAGGTCAATATACAAATCAGATCTTACCCACAAATCACGCTGTTGCCGATCCTTTAGAATCTAAAATCTAAAGGTTTATTCATAAAAGGAAAAAGATTGAGATGAGAGTTAGAATTGGTTAAATGGAATCAATTACATACAGTAATGGCAAAGTTCTTGGTTCAGGCTTGCAGCAGCGATGGAATAAACTGCAGGTTCAAATCAAGTCTCTGGAATACATCCCCCGCTGGGATGGGTCCTCAGTCCTTTGTTCAAAGCTTCAGCTTGTAGCAAAGTTCCTCCAGAGGTAAGAAGCAGGATTGAAGACAAGATGGAGATCAGGCATCAGCCTTATATAGTCTTTTCCAGGTGTAAGATCACCTCTTTGTTCTTACTGTGGAAAATTACAGCAACATGGAGTCTGGAGTCACATGGGCCAGTCCCTGCATACTTTGCTGAGGTACAAGGCGTATCTGCCTTCTCTCAATGGGTCCATTGTATAGCTGATGGTCCTTAATGGGCCATCAAGCAGGCTAGGCAGAGCTAATCTCAGCTTGTCTGGGATGTCACCCAGAAGCATAGCATAAGTTTGCCATACAGACAGTATAGAGCCAATATTCATAACTTCAACTACAAAACTGATACACACATATAGACAGCATAATCATAACCAGTAAACCATAACCTTGTCCTAGACACCCCATTTGACCCCCTTTATACAAGATTTGGGTGCCACTACAGGACCTTGGTTGCAACAATGATCTATATGGTCCCAGTTTATGTCAATAACGTCACAGAAGGGTTAGGGTTAGGGGGAAGCTTGCAATAGATCATCAGTGTGAAAGATAAAGCAGCACCGTTAAAATGAAATAATCTGCTTTAGAAAAGAGAAATACCTGCTCAGGCATGCACCATGTCAGAAAGAATATGATTACTTGTTCAATCCAGGGGGAAAGTAAATGAAAGTAGATGGGTTATAGTGAAACATGCATAAGAAAGAAAAATGAATGGCTGTCAGATTTAGGCCATAAGAACATAAGAATGGCTGTATTGGGTCAGATCACAGGTACAGCTTCTGTCAGTGGCCAATGCCAGGTGCTTCAGGGGGAATGAACAGAACAGGTAATCATCAGATGATCCCTCCCCTGTTGCCCATTCCCAGCTTCTGGCAAACGGAGTTTAGGGACACCATCTCTGCCCATCCTGGCTAATAGCCATTGTTGGACCTATCCTCAATGAATGTATCTAGTCTATTGGCTCCTTGTGCGTGTATTTTATTTTTCACCACAAGACTCTGTTTTTTTCCCCTCAAACTTGATTTTTATTGCTCGTAAACATTTTGATACAAACAAAAATAGTCTCTCTTCTCTCTGTGTATGTTTTTCTAGATTTCTGTTTTTCTGTCATACTTTGATGTTGCACCAGTGTCAATGTATCATTGCCACTCCCGAAGTAGACGTAGTTTATATGGTGTATCCCCTCACCACCCCTCCTGAGATAAACCCTGCATGAAACATATTTTCACAGCCTTTTTTATTTACTTAATGTTTTCTTGAAAATTGACTTTTAATTTAAGTTTTGTAAAGGAATAAACACTTAAAAGAAAAATTCCCTTATTAACTTTTCCTTCATTTAGCACTTTTACACATGTGTTTCAATTAAAAAAATAAGCATTCAGAAGCACCCCCAGGTTTAAAACCACAAGCCCTTAGTAACAGCCAGTTTATAAAGAGGATAAAAAGTGTTCCTCCTATGTTTTATAGTAACATTGGCTATTTTTAGTGAGGATAATTTGAAGCTGCAGCAAAAAAGCAGTATCAAAAGCAACTTTTGTAAGAGATAAGAAAACTGTTACATGACCAGAACATAATATGAAACCCTAGGCTTGCTTGTAATAGATTTGCCTAAAGGAAAACTTTTGAAAAGAAATTATACAAAGCACAGGTTAACTTAAAAGAGTTAACTCTTTTTTACCAGAAATAAAAATTTTGTTTTCTTCACCTTTGGAAAGAGTGAATATTATTTGCAATATAAGCTAAAAGGAATAAGATAAATATTTCCCTTATCTTGTAAACCACTGAATAAGAAAGAAGTTTGTTTTTTTTCCACTTTTCTAACTTTTTAGAGGCATTAGTTTTCCCTGTAACCTTTAGATTTATACAAAGCACACACAGGTTGACTTAACCCTTTTTACCACTGATAAGAAATTGTGTTTTCTTGAGCATTGTAAAGGCTGAATGTTATTTACAATATAGCAAAATATTTTTATTAAAAATAATGTTATATAAAATACAAAAGACTTGTATAGTTGCTTTACTTATTATTTTAATTAACTGCAGGGCATGCTAACATAACCTTAGATTTATAAAAAACACACAAGAAAACCGGCTTATGTGAAAAAGTTAACACCGAGATAAGGAGTCTGCTTTTTCCCACAACATACATACAGACATTTTTCTTTTTAATGGTTTTTTTCAAATGTAAGCCAAGGACAACAAACTTGCTATAGGAATGTCATAGTCAAGAACTGCATAAAGCAGCGAGATAAACATCCTTCCTTGTTATTTGAAGAAGCCATTGCATTTTGACTGCACGTAGCTCCATTTATAAAAGTGATAAAAAGGGTTTTTTAGTAAGGACAATTTGAAATTGCACCAAAAGCACAGTTAGCAAATGCAGTTTTTGTTACAGCTCAGAAGACTGCTCTCCTATACACCCCTTCCTCCCCAATTTCTAACTTTTTAACAAATACAGGTGAAAGTTATATTAAGCTTTCCTTTTCTTTGGGATTTTAGTATGAATTTTTTGTCGCATTATCAAAAGTTAGAAATTTTATTAAAATGATACATCAAAGGCTGGAGCTGTGGCTCTCTCTACATTTTAAAAACAGATAAGACTGATAAGACTAGCCAGGGACCCATGCACAGTTGCTGTGTAAAATACAAAAGACTTCTATCAGTGCTTTACATATTACTTTGGTTAAAGGAAACAAACGTGTAGGTTTTAAGACCACAGCAGTATGCTTTTTAAAGTACTGCCTAAAGAGACACCTTTTCTAATTTATTAACAATGAAAAATAAGGTCCGGGGGGGACGGACATCCCAGGTCCTTATTAAAAAATCAACATTTTGAATTAGGCCTATTTGAACCAGCAAACTTGTTTTAAAAATCTGTTTAGTTACCATTAAACAAAAGCCACAGTCATGCAGTTAATGAAATGGTGTAGATTTCAAAGCCTTCTGACTACAAAAATGTTAATGGTAAAAAGTAACAATATTACCATTCACAAAGGTTTTTTTAACTTTTTAAACAGATTTAATATAAAAATGTTTAACAATTTTATGCTAAGAAAGAGAGAGGCTATTTTTTATGTTTGTAAAAGTTTTGTGACATAAAAATGTGTAAGCTACACTAACCTATCCTGTTTAAAATAATGTTTTTAAAGTATCAAAACAAGGACTCAGTAAAATATGAAAACTGTCAATTAAAAATTAGCCTTAAGCCTAAAGGTAAGTAATTCAGGTCACCCTTGTATACATGAAAGACAAGTTCAATTGTTTTGCTGCTTTTGTCTCCTTCCAAATGCCTTTTAGAAATGTATACTCTTTTATTTTATTTCTGTTCACTGCTTCGGCAAGTAGTGGTCTCCTGATGTTGGTTAAATACTAATAACTTTTAGGTAAATTGAGTAAACATTTTCATTTACTGAGAATTCTGTCATTGAAGAATATAAATTCCAGCACCCTGTACAGAAAAATTACTGTAAACTGATTCAAAGCTCACAGTAACATAATTATACAGTTTAGAGTTAATAGGTTTCACAAAGCAAATTTAATAAATCCTTTTGGGATTCAGGAGAGCTGGGGGTGGGGAGGATCTAAGAGTAAGGTCCTGTCTGTAAACAGGAGTTGGGGAAGGGGGTGGGGGTTGATGTGTTGCTGTATATTTTTCATCCTTTGTTGTAAAACAACTTTTTAAGCATTTATTTTATATGAAAAACCGTACCTAATACATTATAAAGGGTAATATTGCTATTTCTATACAATTGACATGTCTGTAAACAGAGGTTGATCCTACTAAATTAAAATCTTTGTGTGATCAGTAAAACTTTGCAGCCCTTTAGGTTTACATTATTTAATTTTAATCCTCTGCTTAGGTGCAAAAATTTTTGTTTGTTTTTTATTTGCTTCAAATAGGTCTATTTTTTATTAAAATAGCATTTGATTGTGTTAAACTTTAAAAATAACACCTTTATTTGATATGATTAAATACTGTATGTTTAGCAAGTGTTAAATGATGGGGGAAAAGTCAGCAAAGGGGTGGGAGGGTTCTTCCAAAATTACAGCCAGGCAGACTGGAAAACAAGTTTAACTAGTCAGAGGGCTGTTTCTTGTCTCCATTTGCTACCACTAGATATAACACATTCTGGCTGGTGATAGTGAAGATGATAGGGACTCAAGATTATACTGAATCCCAAGCAATGGGCTTTAGTCTGCTGTCACGGTAGCTCCAGCTCTTGCCTTTAATAGTCCTAAAACACTTATAGGTGAAACTAAAGCGATGCACAAAGAACAACAATATTGCTCAATCCTTGGCATTGGCTTAATCATGGTTGTGCTGGGCCATAATCTTCTTCTTTACAAATCATGGGCCTGATTTTTAAGTCTCAAAAGCCTGATGGGTTCAAGGCAGTGTTAAAAGTGGAAGTGCATGCTGTCACCTATATGAGGGTACGAAAATCAGACCCTGTGTATCCACTGAATAAAGAAACATAATCAATATTGTTATAGCCAAAACACATTGCAAACCAGGCAAGAAAGAAAGTAACTCAGGTCACCTTTGTGTACATGAATGACAAGTTCAATTGTTTTGCTGCTTTTCTGTCTCCTTTCAAATGTGTTTTTTATACATATAAAGTTGTGTTAGCATGACCTTCAGTTAATTAAAGTTATATGTAAAGCAACTATAACAGTCTTTTGTATTTTACATAGCATTTTTTCTAATAAAAATATTTTATTATATTGTAAATAATACTCAACCTAGGAAAATCTTCTAAAAACAAGGCTAGTGTTTCATATTATGTTCTGATCATCTAACTGTCTTCTTATCTCTTACAGAAGTTATTTTTGGTAACTGCTTTTGCTGCAGCTTCAAATTGTCCTCACTAAAAATAACCAAGGTTAGTCTAAAACATGGGGGAAACTTTTTATTGCTTTTTTAAACTGGCTGTTGATAAGGGTTTGTGGCTTTAAACCCAGGGGTGCTATTACATGCTCATTTTTTAAATTGAAACTCATAAGTAAAAGTGCTAAATGAAGGGAAAGGTTTTGGGGAAAGGTTTCTTCAAATAGGCTTATCTTTTAAGTGTTTATTCCCTTACAAAACTTAAATTAAAAGTCAAATTTCAGTAAAACTATAAGTAAATAAAAAGGCTGTGGAAATATATTTCATGAAGGGCATATCTCAGAAGGAGTGGTGAGGGAAGGGGAGGGAGGAAGGAGGAGGAGGAGGTGGTGAGCTGCAGAACATTTTTGATTGGTCCGGTGGGTTTGCTCCTAAGGCTCATATCCCCCTGTATAGTTATCATTTCCCTAGGGACAGCCACTGGGTAAGCTTGCTTTTTGGCTCTTGCTGCTGCTTTCTATAATTTTCCTCTCTCAGTAACCATTACTTCTGCTCACGAAGAAAAAAACATCTCTCTCTCTCTCTTGCTGTTTTCTGTAATTTACCTCTTTCACACTGCCCTGTGGCACTGAACACAGTCTCTCTAGCTAATTATTAAAATTCCCTTTTTCCTGTCAGGCACTTTCTTTCAACCTAATTCTTTTTTACCTTTATATTCTCCTCTTTTCTTTTAAAGTAACTCTTTTTAAATGATCCTCTCTCAAGCCACCTTTATATTTTCCTCTTTTATTTCATAATTTTTCTATTCTACAATAACCTTCTTTCAAACTTTTGCCTTTAAAACCTTCTCTCCTTCCTAAACCTAACCAATATTTCTTTTTCTAATACTCCTTTTCTTCAAGCTCTCTTTCTATTCTTTCAAACTAACCCTTTTTCCTAAAAAATGAAAAGAAAAGGATCCAACATTCCCCTGTCCAAACAGATTTTTTTTTCAAAATGGCCAACAGCAACAAACCTGTACATGACCGAAAATGGAAAAGGAGGGCGGGAAATAAACCCTACATGGGGCATGGAAACCTGTCAAAAAGTATATGGTGATAAATAATATCAAGGTGTTAACTACTGAAGAGATTTCAGACTTATTGGCTCTGATACCTTTGCTTTAAAAGCAAGGATGTGATACTTCTCTTTAAAAATCTTTTTAAAAATTTATTGCTCAACAAATTTGGAGAAATAAAATCTCTCTCTCTTTCTCTCTCTCTCTCTCTCTCTCTCTCTCTCACACAGAGTCTCTCTCTCTATATATTTTTATCTCATTCCGTCTATATATCTCTTCTTTTATTCTCCAGTTTTTCATTTCTCCAGGCACATTCTCTCTTAATGAATTTTTATTTTTATTTCACTAACATTTCTTTATATGGGGTTGGATTCTGATCTCAGTTGCATTTGTATAAATCCGCATGAAGTTGATGCAATTTACCCTGATGTAACTGAAATCAGGTAACAGCCCGTGGTCTGCATTTGGGTTTTTTTTTTTTGTGTATCTTTGTCTGTTTCTCAGCTTCATCTATCAAATGGGTGCACTTTTTCTTTGAATCTGCTGGGATAGAGGACAGCTGGATAGACCCTCATACAAACCTTAGCCTATTTGCTGTTTTGGTATGTGTCTTATGGGATATGTCTATGCTGCATCTGGGAAGTGTAATTCCCTGCTCCAGTAGACCCCCATACACTATCTCTGATTGAACTATTGTGCTAAAAATAGTGGACTAGCTGCCCAAACACAATCCAATCTGAGATCCTAGGTACATGCACAGATGGCTATCCCCAAGCTGCTGCCTGTGCTACCGTGACCACACTGCTCATTTTATCCTCCTAACTTGATCAAAGCTCGTGCATGTACGTCTATTCAAGCTGGGAATTACACCTCCCAGCTACAGGGGAGATGTACATCCGAAGAAGTGGGCTGTAGTCCACGAAAGCTTATGCTCTAATAAATTTGTTAGTCTCTAAGGTGCCACAAGTACTCCTGTTCTTCTTTTTGCAGATACAGACTAACACGGCNTCTTTCTTTCTTTCTTTCTTTCTTTCTTTCTTTCTTTCTTTCTTTCTGTTACTCTGATACTTTTTGAGGATTCATCTTTCATACATTTAATGGACATTTCTTTATATAAAACTTGATACTGTAAGAGACATTCTTTATGAAAAGTGGGATTTTCCAGACACATGTTTCAGCACTCTGGTTCATTCATATGTACATGAACAGTAGTGCCCAAATTCTTCAAGGAGCTTAACATCTTTTGAGTGGTTCTGGGTCTTGTCTGCTCCCACTAAAGTCAGTGACATTCATTCTCCACTGATTAGAAGCCTCTGTTGTCAATTACACTTCTGAAAAGTAGGCGAAAAATGTTGCCTCCACAGGGAGTGGAGAAAATTGATTGGGTAGTATTCTGTGCAGATCTGTAACTGGGTAGAAAGAAATGAAAGTCTGTGGAGGGTTGGGAGTCTCAGTGTCCTACCCTGTGAAATTTCCTGCTTGTTCATACATCTTTGCAGGGTCAAGACAACATTAAAATATCTATTTCTATATCAATACCAAAGGAGGGAGGGATAGCTCAGTGGTTTAAGCATTGGCCTGCTAAATCTAGGGATGTGAGTTGAATCCTTGAGGGGGCCACTTAGGGATCTGGGGCAAAAATCAGTGCTTGGTCCTGGTAGTGAAGGCAGGGGGCTGGACTCGATGACCTTTCAAGATTCCTTCCAATTCTAGGAGATAGGATATCTCCATAATTTAAATCAACATAGATATCGATACAGATACATAAAATGTATGGCCAAAATGTTCAAAGCTCATAAAACCCAATTTCCCTCCCTCACCCCCCCCCAAGAAATGAATGAATTAAAATGAACAGGAAATGAGCACACAAAAGCACTAGGCAACTTTGCAAATTTCAGCCTAGAGAGTGTCACGTGGGCCTCCCTTGCCCCAGACAGAAATGCACTTATACGCATAAACATATTTACAACCAAAGTTTGACAAAAATTAATTAAAAAATAAAATCTCATATCATCATTCCCCTGCTCACCTTTTAACTGGTTAAGTGTCCATTGCTCTCCTGATCACACACCCCCATCCCATCTTCCTGCTTTCTCCTGGTGCAGGGCCATATGGGGTGTACAGACAGAAGTATATATAATTTGTGGCCTTATGTGTCAGGTAACTGGAACTAAAATTCTGATGCTTCTACTTTTCTCCTGCCCTAACATAACCTGCCTCTTGATCTGTTCTATTGCCAGCAGAACTAGGAAATCTGTGGAGGTCCTGGGTATGGATCTACAGTAGCAATTCAGATACTGCAACTCTCCAAACCATTCCATCTGACCCCTGCCCTCCGGTTCTACCTCTGCTCGGCATTGTCTTTACAGCTGGGCAAACTTTTTTTGGATGAATACTTGATTTGGTCAACCCAAAAGGACTCATGAATTTAAGTCAAGTTAACTCAATATTTTTGGCAAAAATCAATCAATCAAATACTTGTGGGACTTAGATGCTGGGCAGCAATCAACCCCATTTATAACTGGCTAAGGCACTCTGGTGGGTGGGTGGAAGACCCATAATCAATTTCCCTCCTGCCTGTTGGGGGGAAAGTTTTAGTTTCCCACACCAACATTAGAAACAAGTTCACGGGCCTATGGAATATTCTCTGCACAAGCTCTCTTGCTCTCTATCCTGTTGAAGTGGTTCCATTTGGCATAAATAATAAATTGTCATTGAAACATGGACTTGAAATTAGGTCTCCTTCGGCCAAAGTGTGCATCTTAACTATCAGACTACAGAGTCATCTTTGGACTTGCTTTCTAGCCAAATGGCTATTAATTCTCATCATGATAGACTATAAGTAATCATTGGGCTAGGAAAAGCAAGGGAGAATGACTTCATAGCCTGGTGATAAGGCTTATTTGAAAAATCAGTGGTTCACTGAGCTCTAATTGTCATCTTCTGCCACAGAACAGCAGACGGGACAGAAACACACCCTTAATGTGTTTTCCAGCAAGAGATGGGTGTCTTGTGGTTAAGACACAGGTCTAAGAATATCAACTCTCCATTTCTCTGTGTAGATCATTCACTTGCTCCCTGTAGTCCAGAAACTTTGTCACAAACTTATTCATCCTTATCCAGAATGTGGCGTATTGAAAACTGTGTTAAAATTACAAGCTATCACTCTAAGTGTAAGGGGTTTTTCTGGTCCCGCTTGCAGACTGGTGAGCTCTGGACAGAAACATATGCCCGGGTTGTTCAGTGAGTCATTCTGCAGCCACCCAGCCGAGAGTTAGGCCTCTGTATTTTCCGGAGACGCCTCCTTTGTCTCTCAGTTTTTGTGTTTTTGCGTCTTATAGGTCTGAATTCTAAGAAATAAAGTAATGTTACATTGAAAGGTTTAAGCAAGACTGTTTTATGTTTCTTTCTGACTGTGAACACAACACAGAAATGGGTGGAAAAGAGAGGGGAAATGGGGATTTTTTCCTCATTTTTGTGGGGAGGTTGTTTTTAATTTTATTTTAATTTTGTTGATATTTCCCAACACTGTCATTGACACAGACACTGGAGGAGGGGTTTTCAAAGGCACAGATAGGAGTTGGGCATCAGGAAAGCCAATGGGAGATAGGTACCTATGTGAATGAAAAGTTTACCTGGTATGGAGGGGTGATGGAACTTGTCCACGATCATCCAGGAGACCAGTGAAAGGATTCGGAATAGAATGCAAGTCTCCTGAGTCTTGAGCTCAGGACTCTCATTACATAAACATCAATTTATCAAAGGAAAAGATACAGGCTAGGGTTGTCAAGGGGGTTCACAAGAGTCAGTTGAAGTTCAAGGGAGTCGGACATCTAATTCCTTTCAGCCCCTTTGAAAATCCCACCAAATCTTGGATGAGGGGGTCATTTTAAAAGGCACCTTAGTTTCCCCAACTGTAAAAGGTGGATAAGCTCTGCTTCTCGTCCTTTGTAAGGTTCTTTGCAATCAATGAAAGAAGAGTGCACTAGGAGAGCCAAGGCTGAGCTTTCAAAACCACCCAGAGGATTTGTATGTGCACAACCAGCCCAGAGACAGTAAAAGGCTGTCTGAATCTCCACTAAGACAAAGGTCAGGACTAGCTAAGACCTGGTACTGGAACTATTCTAGAGACCTGGTCACTCACAATTATAGCTCCCACATAGCTCTGCTTTGACCTAGCTCATGCACTTTTTTGACCTAGTCTACCTGCAGTCCTCTCCTTTAAGCATAATCCAAAAAAAGTGATGTACAGCTGGTGAAAAGCCAGTGTTGTTTTTCTGCAGGAAGTTTGAACTTTTGTTGAAAAAACTAAAAATCAAATAGTTTTGTTTTTTTTGCAACCACAAACCATAATATCTGGACTGAAGATTGCCGAACATTAACAATTTTGGGCTACAAAACCAAACACTTTGCAGCTGAAAACAGATTTTGTTTGTTTGCTTTGAATCTGAATTTTTAAATTATTATTTTGATGATTTCTATTTTCTGACAAAAAAATTGTAAAATCTTTGTGGAAAGACCACAACAATGTTCATTTTACTGAAAATCTATTTTTTTTAAATTAAAATTGCTGGAAAAATATTGACATTCCTAATGTGAACAATAACTGGTGTTCCAAAGTGTCTGAGAGACTTAGGAATGTAAGTCCCAATCAAAGTCGATTGGAATTGTGCACTTAAATCGCAGGATACGTATGCACAGCAAAGAAAAACCATGGCAGGCCTGACTGTTTCAGTGCTGTGAAGACATTCAGGTTTGGGCTGCAGCCCAGGCTCTGGGATCCTCCCACATCACTGGGTCCTAGAGTCCATGTTCCAGAAGTCTGCACAGCAGTGAAACAGCCCTGCAGCCCAAGCCCCATGAGCCCAAGTCAGCTGGCCTGGGCCGGCTGTAGGTTTTCTTTGCTGCGTATACATACCATTAGGCATTTTGGGGAAGCTTCCCCAATGTGTATTGCCTTTCAATCCCAAAAGTAAAATTCCACACTTTAGTGTGGGATTTTCAGAAGCATTCAGTGCTGACCTAACTCTGTGTCTTTGATATTATTTAAGCACTTTTGCAAATCCCACCTTTACCTACTGTGATGTTCTGTACCTCAGGGGAACAGCCAGCAGCCCCATGTTCATCCTTATAATATGATTGTGTGGTATCTAATGCAAAGTTTGTCATGCCGGGTGTCTTCGGAAGGCTCATGATGTACTGAGCATTGTTGTTATGGTAATATTATAGCAATTGTTGTTATAGTAATGTTAAAGATTGTAATTTCATTCTCTCTTTCTCTTTCTCTCTCTCTCTCTCTCTCTCTCTCACACACACACACAGAGTCTCTCTCTATATATATTTTTATCTCATTCTGTCTATATATCTCTTCCTTTATTCTCCATTTTTTCATTTTTCTCCAGGCACATTTGCTCTTAATAAATTTTTATTTTTATTTCACTAACATTTCTTTATACGGGGTTGGATTCTGATCTCAGTTGCACTTGTGTAAATCCGCATGAAGTTGATGCAATTTACCCTGGTGTAACTGAGGTAACAGCCCGTGGTCTGCATTTTGTGTTTTTTGTGTATCTTTATCTGTTTCTCAGCTTCATCTATCAAATGGGTGCATTTTTTTTCTTTGAAGCTGCTGGGATAGAGGACAGCTGGATAGACCCTCATACAAACCTCAGCCTCTTTGGCGTTTTGGTATGTGTCTTATGGGATATGTCTATGCTGCATCTGGGAAGTGTAATTCCCTGCTCCAGTAGACACCCACACACTATCTCTGATTGAGCTATTGTGCTAAAAATAGTGGACTAGCTGCCCAAACACAATCCAATCTGGTTTCAGAGTAGCAGCCGTGTTAGTCTGTATCTGCAAAAAGAACAGGAGTACTTGTGGCACCTTAGAGACTAACAAATATATTAGAGCATAAGCTTTCGTGGGCTACAGCCCACTTCTTCGGATGCATATAGAATGGAACATAAGTTTTTTTCCACTTACTTAATTGACCTCTCAGAGTTGGTAAGACAACTCCCACCTGTGTGTGTATATATATCTCCTCAATATATGTTCCATTCTATATGTATCTGAAGAAGTGGGTTGTAGCCCACGAAAGCTTATGCTCTAATAAATGTGTTAGTCTCTAAGGTGCCACAAGTACTCCTGTTCTTTTTACAATCCAATCTGAAATCCTAGGTACATGCACAGATGGCTATCCCCAAGCTGCTGCCTGTGCTGCCATGATCACACTGCTCATTTTATCCTCCTAACTTGATCAAAGCTAGTGCATGTACGTCTACTCAATCTGGGAATTACACCTCCGAGCTGCACGGAAGATGTACCCCTGGTTGAACTCTGAATACCTTTCATTTTCAAACTATTGATTTTTTGTTTTGTCTTCTAGATTTTTGATATGACACTGATAGGATAAAGATATTTCTAAATCCCAGCCTAAAAGTCTTTATTTAAAGTTCAAGAGAGCTTATGGGAGTTAGATGGGACTTTTAACCATGCTCTTGGTTCACCTATATTTGAAGCTGAACCTCTTAATTATATGAGTCTTCCTCTCTTTATTGACAACTTTGAATTCTATTGGAGAGATGCAGTGGTGCAACTTACCAGCAAGTTAAAGAAGTATGGGCTGGATGAATGGACTATAAGGTGGATAGAAAGCTGGCTAGATTGTCGGGCTCAACGGGTAGTGATCAATGACTCCATGTCTAGTTGGCAGACGGTTTCAAGCAGAGTGCCCCAAGGGTCGGTCCTGGGGCCGGTTTTGTTCAATATCCTTATTAATGATCTGGAGGATGGCGTAGACTGCACTCTCAGCAAGTTTGCATATGACACTAAACTGGGAGGAGTGGTAGATACATTGAAGGGTGGGCATAGGATACAGAGGGACCTAGACAAATTAGAAGATTGGACCAAAAGAAGCCTGATGAGGTTCAACAAGGACAAGTGCAGAGTCCTGCACTTAGGATGGAAGAATCCCATTCACTGTTACAGACTAGGGACCGAATGGCTAGGAAGCAGTTCTGCAGAAAAGGACCTAGGGGTTACAGTGGACGAGAAGCTGGATATGAGTCAACAGTGTGACCTTGTTGCCAAGAAGACTAACGGCATTTTGGGTTGTATAAGTAGGGGCATTGCCAGCAGATCGAGGGACGTGATCTTTCCCCTCTATTTGACACTGGTGAGGCCTCATCTGGACTACTGTGTCCAGTTTTGGGCCCCACACTACAAGAAGGATGTGAAAAAATTGGAAAGAGTCCAGCGGAGGGCAACAAAAATGATTATGGGGCTGGAGCACATGACTTATGAGGAGAGGCTGAGGGAACTGGGATTGTTTAGTCTGCAGAAGTGAAGAATAAGGGGGGATTTGATTTGATAGCTGCTTTCAACTACCTGAAAGGGGGTTCCAAAGAGGATGGATCTAGACTCTTCTCAGTGGTACCAGATGACAGGACAAGAAGTAATGGTCTGAAGTTGCAGTGGGGGAGGTTTAGGTTGGATATTAGAAAAAAAACTTTTCACTAGGAGGGTGGTGAAGCACTGGAATGGGTTACCCAGGGAGGTGGTGGAATCTCCTTCCTTAGAGGTTTTTCAGGTCAGGCTTGACAAAGCCCTGGCTGGGATGATTTAGTTGGGGATTGGTCCTGCTTTGAGCAGGGGGTTGGACTAGATGACCTCCTGAGGTCCCTTCCAACCCTGATATTCTATGATTCTATGATTCTATGGTTACCTACTCCAGGTTTCTTCCATTGTATCCAATAACACAACCTGACTGCTAGTACTCCATCAATATATAATGATTTTCTGTTTCTAGATACATATTATGGAGAAACCAGAAGGGAGAAATCAAATGCTCATCATGTAATTCATCCTCTTAGGATCTGGGAATGTCCCTGAACTGCAGCCCCTTCCCTTCATCATGTTTCTAGTGATCTACATTTTGATTGTTTCAGGGAACATCCTCATTATTGCACTAGTTGCAACTGATCAGCACCTTCACATCCCCAGGTACTTCTTACTGAGGAACTTGTCCTGCTTGGAGGCCTGTTACACCTCAACCATCCTGCCCAGGCTGCTGGCCACTCTACTGACTGGGGACAAAACCATTTCTGTTAAGGGCTGCATTGTGCAATTATATTTTTTTGGTATCCTGTCAACTACAGAACCTCTGCTGCTCACGGCAATGTCTTATGATCGGTATTTAGCGATATGCAATCCACTCCATTATGCTACCCTGATGAATATCAGGGTTTGTTTCCAGCTAGTGGCAGAGTCCTGGATAAGTAGCTTTCTGGGATGCACCATAGTAAATATTTTCTTGTTCCAATCAACATTCTGTGATTTCAAGGAAATTGACCATTTCTTTTGTGATTTTTCACCTATGATAAAGCTGTCCTCTGGCCACACCCAGACTCTGCAACTGGTGACATTTACTATTGTTGCCATAGGGACATTTGTGCCCTTTCTACTGACTCTGACATCCTGAATTTGTATCATTGCCACTATCCTGAGAATCCCGTCCACCACGGGGAGGCAAAAGGCCTTTTTCCACCTGCTTCTCTCACCTCATTGTGTTTACAGTTTTTTATGGGACCCTGGTTACTGCCTATGTGTTTCCTACACCTAACACTCCTAAGGTCCTACACAAAATATTATCTCTCTTCTGCACAGTCCTGACTCTCATGATCAATCCTGTCATCTACAGCCTGAGAAAAAAGAAGGTCAATTAGTCCCTGTCATAAATATAAAGGGAAGGGTAACAACCTTTATGTATGCAGTAATATAAAATCCCTCTTGGCCAGAGGTACAGAATCACGTACTTGTAAGGGGTTAATAAGTTCAATTAACCTAGTTGGCACCTGACCAGAAGGACCAATGGGGAAAGAAAATAGTTTCAAATCTGGGCAGGGGAAGGTTTTGTTTGTGCTCTGAGGGACCGTGGCAGTAAAAATCATCTCCTAAAAAGATCCTGATATGATACATCTAAAATTACAGAAATTGTAAGTAATAGCAAAGAAATTTGTTAGATTATCTTTTGTTTCAGCTTGTGAATTTTCCCTATGCTAAGAGGGAGGTTTATCCCTGTTTTTGTAACTTTGAAGTTGAGTATAGAGGGGAATCCTCTGTGTTTGAAATCTTTTTACTACCCTGTAACATTACCTTCCATCCTGATTTTACAGAGGTACTTCTTTTACTTTTTTCTTTATAATAAAGTTCTTCTTTAGGAACCTGATTGATTTTAGTGTCCTAAGATAAAGAGTCTCATGTGTACTTTTATTAAAGGCAATTAGTTAGCATATTATTCTCAAGCCTCCCCAGGAAAGGGGGTGAAAGAACTTGGGGGGATATTTTGGGGAATCAGGAACTCCAAGTGGTCCTTTTCTTGAATCTTTGTCTAACTTACTTGATGGTGGCTTCGATACCATCCAAGGACAAGGAAGAATTTGTGCCTTGGGGAAGTTTTTAACCTAAGCTGATAGATATAAGCTTAGGGGGTCTTTCATGTGGGTCCCCACATCTGTGCCCCAGAGTTCGGAGTGGGGAGGGAATCCTGACAGTCCATGAGAAAAGCAATTCTTAAGCTGGTTGCTTTCAGATACAGGTATAGAATCATAAAGGATGCTGAAAGAAAGAAAGAAAGAAAGAAAGAAAGAAAGAAAGAAAGAAAGAAAGAAAGAAAGAAAGAAGAAGCTTAGCTTAAAGCAGCTTAGCATATAGTAAAATAGAGATGAACTGATATAGTTTCTTAGACATTACCCTTTTGAGTCCTTGAGAACAGGATTACCCCCTCATTGACCTTACTTAAACTTTCTTTCTTTCTTTCTTTCTTTCTTTCTTTCTTTCTTTCTTTCTGTTACTCTGATGCTTTTTCAGCATTAATCTTTCATACATTTAATGCACATTTCTTTACACAAAAACTAATACTGTAAGAGACATTCTTTATGAAAAATGTTTTTTTTTCCAGACACACATTTCAGTAAAGCATTGTGCTTCATGCATCCATACATTTATCCGTACATGAAGACTAGTGCCCAAATTCTGCAAGGAGCTTAACAACTTTTGAGTGGTTCTTGGTCTCTTCCACTCCCACTGAAGCAAATGACATTCATTCTCCTCTGATTAGGATCCTCTGTTGTCAATTATGCATCTGAAAGTAGGTGGAAAATGTTGCCGACACGGTGAGTGGAGAACTTTGATTGGGCAGTATTCTATGCAGATCTATAGTTGGGTATACAAAAAAATGAAAGTCTGTCATGTGTAGGGAGACTCAGTGTCCTGTCATGTGAAATTTCCTGCCTGCTCATACATCTTTGCAGTGCAGATTTCCCTCCCCGACCCAAATAAAAAGAAAGAATGAATTAAAATGAACAGGAAATGATCAGCCAAAAGCAGTAGGCAACTTTCAAAACTCAGCCTAGTTAGTGTCACATGGGCCTCCTTCACGTCAGAGAGAAATGTGCTATTCATATAAAAATATTTACCACCAAAGTTTGACAAAAAATGAATTAAAGAATAGAATCTCAATGAGTCTCCCTGTTATTTTTGTTCTTCTTGAAAATTTTTGGGCCCTGTTTTTTGCGCAAAAAAAAAAAAAAAAAAAAAAAAAAAAAAATCATTCCCCTGCTCTCCTTTTAACTGGTTGGCACCCATTGCTCCCCTGGCCCACACCCCACTCTCCTGCTGTCCCCTGATGCAGGGCAGTCTCCCACATTGGTAGCAAGTGCACTGGCCTATAGAATACTCTCTGCACAAGCTCTCTCTCACTCTCTGTCCTGTTAAAGTGGTTCCATTTGGTATAAATAATTAAATAGTCCTTGAAACAGGGAGTTGAACTTTGATCTCCCACAGCCAAAGTGTGCTTCTTAACTACTAGACTACAGAGTCATCCTTAGACTTGTTTTCTGGCCCAATGACTATTCATTCACATCATGAATGACAATGAATCGTCATTGGGCTAGGAAAAGCAAGTGTGAATGACTTCATAACCTGGTAGTAAGGCTTTTATTTTCCAGAACTGCCAGAGAAATGAAAAATCAGTGGTTCACTGAGCTCTAATTGTCATCTTCTGCCACAATACAGCAGGCAGAACAGAAATACATGCTGAATGGGTTTTCCAGCAAGGGTTGGGTGTCTTGTTGTTAAGACCTAGGTGTGAGAGTCATGACACTTCTTTTCCTAGATCAGCCACATACTGCCTATAGGCCAGAAACTTTGTCACAAACTATTTCATCTTTTCCAGAGTGTGGTGTGTTGAAAGCTGTGTTAAAATTACAAGTTATCGCTCTGAGTGTAAGAGGTTTGTTTTCTGGTACCGCTTGCAGACAGGGACCTTTGTATGGAAATATATGCTTTGGTTATTATGAGTTATTCTGCAGCCTGCCACCATAGAGTTATGCCAATCTGTTGTGGGGAGGAGCCTGCCTTGTCCCTCAATTTTTGTGTCCTTTTATCTGTATAGGGTCTGAATTCTAAGAAATAAAGTAATGTTACATTGCAACCTTCAAGCAAAACTGTTTTATCTAACTGTGAACATAACACAGATATGGTAGGAAAAAGAGCTGGGGAAATGGGATTTTTTTCTCATTTTTTTTTTTTTATGTTTTACTTTCATTTGGTTGATATTTTTCAACACTGTCATTGCCACAGACACTGGAGGAGAGGTTTTATAGGCACAGACAGGAGTTGGGCATCAGGAAACCAATGGGAGATAGGTGCATAGGTGGATGAAAACTTTGCCGAGTATGGAGGGGTGATGGATCTTGTCCATGAGCACCGAGGAAACAAGTGATATGAATGGGAATAGTACACAAGTCTCCTGAGTCCTGGCCACTGCCTCTCATGAAATAAACAGCAATGTATCAAAGGAAACGATATCGGCTCGGGCTGTCAAATCCTTTCAGTCCCTTTGAAAATCCCACCAAATCTTGGACGAGGGCAGTATCTGTGGGGGTAATTTTTAAAAGCACCTAATTTTCCCCTAGCTGAAAAAGGTGGATAAAACTTGCTTCTCTTCCTCTGTCAGGTGCTTTTCATACAATGAATGGCAATTGCACTAGGGGAGATAAGCCAGAGATTTCAAAACCACCAAGAGGATTTGGATGTCCACAACCAGCTCAGTGGAAGTAAAATGAAAATATAGTGCCCATCTTTAAAAAAGGGAAGAAGGAGAATCCGGGAATCTACAGACCAGTCAGCCTTACCTCAGTCCCCGGAAAAATCATGGAGCAGGTTCTCAAGGAATCCATTTTGAAGCACTTGGAGGAGAGGAAGGTGATCAGGAACAGTCAACATGGAGTCACCAAGGGCAAGTCATGCCTGACCAACCTGATTGCCTTCTATGATGAGATAACTGGCTCTGTGGATAGGGGGAAAGTGCTGGATGTGATATACCTTGACTTTAGCAAACCTTTTGATACTGTCTCTCACAGTATTCTTGCCAGCAAGTTAAAGAAGTATGGATTGGATGAATGGACTAGGATAGGTTAGCTGACTAGATTGTAGGGTTCAACTGGTAGTGATCAACAGTTCGATGTCTAGCTGGCAGCCGGTATCAAGCGGAGTGCCCCAGGGTTGGTCCTGGGGCCAGTTTTGTTCAACATCTTCATTAATGATCTGGATGATGGGATGGACTGCACCCTCAGAAAGTTTGTGGATGACACTAAGCTGAGGGGAGAGAGAAATACACTGGAGGGTAGGGATAGGGTCCAGAGTGAGCTAGACAAATTGGAGGATTGGGCCAAAAGAAATCTGATGAGGTTCAACAAGGACAAGTGCAGAGTCCCATGCACTCTCACAGGTTGGGAATCGACTGGCTAAGTGGCAGTTTTGCAAAAAAGGGGGATTGCGGTGGATGAGAAGCTGGATATGAGTCAACAGTGTTACCTTGTTGCCAAGAAGGCTAATGACATATTAGGCTGCATTAGTAGAAGCATTGCCAGCAGATCGAGAGAAGTGATTATTCCCCTCTATTCAGCACTAGTGAGGCCACCTCTGGAGTATTGTATCCACTTTTGGGCCACTGGGGTTATTTAGTCTGCAGAAGAGAAGAGTGAGGGGGGATTTGATAGCAGCCTTCAAATACCTGAAATGGGGATCCAAAGGGGATGTAGGTAGGCTGTTCTCAGTGGTGGCAGATGACAGAACAAGGAGCAAAGGTCTCAAGTTGCAGTGGGGGAAGCCTAGGTTGGATATTAGGAAAAATCTATTTCTTTAGGAGGCTGTTGAAACATTGGAATGGGTTCCCTAGGGAGGTGGTGGAATCTTTTTAAGGCCCAGGTTGGCAAAGCCTTGGCTGGGATGATTTAGCTGGGGTTGGTCCTGCTTTGAGCAGGTGTGATGGGTTTGGTCACAGAAACCCCCTAGGGACTGTCACCTGATGTGCTGAAACTACCTCTGAGCCAGTTTTCCACTGCCAGCTTGGGTCTCCAGAACCCTGCCTTGTTGAGCCAGACACGCTAGTCTGCTGCAACACAGACTCAGGGTCTGGGCCACACCCCCAAAGCTGCAGACTTTAACTAAAAACATCTCAGCAGGTTATCTCTTCAGCACTCATACACCCAGTTCCCAATGTGATCCAAAACCCAAATAAATCTATTTTACTCTGTATAAAGCTTATACAGGGTAAACTCATAAATTGTCCACCTTCAATAACACTGATAGAGAGATATGCACAGACAGAACAAAGTAAGTTACTGTCAGGGTTCCCTCCCCAATCTGAACTCTGGGGGAGAGATATGGGGGCACACATGAAAGACCCCCTAAGCTTATATTCCACCAGCTTAGATTAAAATTTCCCCAAGACACAAATTCCTTTCCTTGTCATTGGACCACCAAGTGATTTAAACAAACATTCAGGGAGGGGCCACTTGGAGCTCTATCCCCCCCAAAAATATCCCCGCAAGCCCCCTCACCCCGTTTCCTGGGGAGGCTTGAGAATAATATACCAACCAAATAGGTTAACAAGGTGAGCACAGACCAGACCCTTGGGTTCTTAGGACACCAATCATGTTCTTAAAAGAAGAACTTTATTATAAAAAATAAAAGAAAAGAAGCACCTCTGTAAAATCAGGATGGAACGTAATTTTACAGGGTAATAAAAAGATTTAAAACACAGAGGATTCTCCTTTAGGCTCAACTTCAACATAACAAAACAGGAATAAACCTCCTTGTTAGCATAGGGAATATTCACAAGCTAAAATAAAAAATAAACTAACATATTTCCTTGCCATTACTTATCATTTCTGTAATTTTAGATGTATCATTTCAGTAGGAGCTGGATTACCTACTTGGTCTCTCTCTTTGTCTCAAGAGGGAATAACACAAGGATCACAAACAAAACCTTTCTCTCCCCCCCCCCGATTTGAAAGTATCTTCTTTCCCCATTGGTCCTTCTGGTCAGGTGCCAACTAGGTTAATTGAACTGATTAACCTCTTACAGGTAAGTGATTCTGTACCTCTGGCCAAGAGGGATTTTATATTACTGCATACATGAAGGTTGTTACCCTTCCCTTTATATTTATGACAGTTACCAAGCAAAATACAACAAAAAACGCAAGTCTAAGCCTAATACATTAAGAAACTAAATACAGGTAAATCTCACCCTCAGAGATGTTTCAATAAGCTTCTTTCACAGACTAGACTCCTTCCTAGTGTGGGACCAATCCTTTCCCCTGTTATGTTTTTTGTTAGTTTCAGCTCAGGTGATAACTAGTGGATTTCTCATGGCTGGCAGCCCCCTTTGTTTTGTTCCACCCCCTTTTATAGCTTTGGCACAAGGGGGAAATATTTTGACTCTCTGGGTCCCCATCCCTCCTTCTAAATGGAAAAGCACCAGGTTTAAGATGGACTGCAGTATCAGGTGACATGGTCACATGTCCTGTGAGACCCCAAGCCTCCATTCTTTCCTGCCTGACTCACACAAACACAGGAAGGCTTACAAGTAAACAGAGCCATTTACAACCAATTGTCCTCATCAATGGGAGCCATCAAGATTCTAAACCACCATTAATGACCCACATTTTGCATAATTACAATAGTACCTCAGAGTTATACTTTATATTTCTAGCTTCAGATACAAGAATGATACATAAATACAAATAGGATGAAGACCCTCAATAGATTATACGTTTTGTAATGATACCTTACAAGAGACCTTTTGCATAAAGCATGTTCCAGTTACACTATATTTGGACTCATTAGCATATTTCCATAAAACATATGGAGTGCAATGTCACATAGGGGGTTAGACTAGATGAGCTCCTGAGGTCTCTTCCAATCCTAATGTTCTGATTCTATGATTCAGTGATATATAGAGTAAAATTCTCAAAAACACCTATGTGACATAGGAGAGTACTGCTGGGATTTTGAAGGAGCCTAAGGAAGATAGAAGCCCAGCTCCCAGAATCTAACTCACTTTGGCCTTTTTTGTAATTTTCATTCTAAATCCCCATATCAAAAGTGAAATAAGATCAAAATGTTAAGGATATTTAGGCCCCTAAAGATGTAGATAGGTTCCTAATGGGCTCTACAAACATGTCTAGGCATCCAAGTACCATTGAAATCAATAGGAGCTAGGCACTTAGATGCTTTTTAAAATCTCACTAGGTGTCTAGCTGCAATTTAAGGCACCTAAATACCTTTGAAAATCTGACTCTTAGATGTCTACATCCCAATGACTTTCACTGAGACTAAGGGCATGTGTACACTGCCCCTTGGTTTGGACTAGGGGGCTGTGAACAACAGGGCACACCAAAGTTCTGTGCTGAAACTCCCCCTTTGGATGCTGCAGGTGCAGACTAAAAGGTTCCTCCTTCACACTAATATATTCCTGCTTGAAGAGGGCTATGTTATTGCTCACTGGGAATCTTTAGTTCACACCTGCAGCACACACAGGGAAGTTAGTGTGTAGCACTTTGGTGCACATTGCTAGTCACATCCCTGTAGTCCAAACTGCAGGAACATGTAGACAAGACCTTAGACTTCAGAATTCCTCAGTCACTTCTGAAAATGGAGCTTGGGTTCCTTAGTCAGTTTAGTGCTTTAGAGAATATTATTGATAGGCATTACTGATGGGAATTTTGCTATCTCCACATAGTGAGTTTTGGCTGAAATAGCCCTAAAACAGTTCCCAACATACATGGAATTTTAAAAGAACGCCTTTACAAATGAAATAGAAAATAGTAATTTTTTTTTGGAAAAACTGAATAAAATAAATAATTTGAATGTACAAACTACAATGACAACAGATAGTGTTAAGAAAACAGAATAGATAGATAGATAGATTTCTAAAATTCAAATTTTGACAACATTTTTATAAAAAAATAGGATAAAATGAAATCTCAGGAAAAAAAAGGCAATCAAAACTGTTGTGGTTTTATTTCCTTATTTTTTTGTGAACTCTTGTTAGAGAGAAGATGAGGAAAATTAACTGTTTATTCTGGCCAAAGGAATAGGATAATATTGAACAATGCCACTATTAGATGTTTTAAACCTCGAAATTTCCTTCCAGTGAAGTTTGTTATGAGGCTTTTGTATTCCAAGGCAGTGGGAGACACATCAACTGAATAATTTAAATTTACTTCAGGTAAAGTGAAGAACAGAATGATAGCTGATTGTTACAATTAATAAGAGACAATGTGACTTAGCCAGATTATCCATTAAATTACACCAGTTTTATGCCTTTATAACTCTAAAATGACACCAGTGGAGTTATATCAATGGATAACTGGAGACAATTAACTGAATGATCCACAGAACAAGAATGTGAAGTATGCAGGGACTGTACTGAAAGGCAAAGTCTTGCACTGTGAAGAGTAAATGGAGAACACAAGGTGAGCTTTCCATCTGCAAATAAGATGATTTTATTTCAATTGGAAAGTTCTGGTTAGCTTTGATATGGGTGCATTGCAAGTAGAATCTCTGATATGACCCGGATACAGGTTCTAGAAGCCATCTCTTTTCTTGTGCATCAGTTCTCATGGGCAAGAGATCTGTGTTTTCCTTTCAGATACTCCAGGGTCTGATGTGCTGCTTCCTTCATTTCACCTTGTATCCATGAACAAAAAGTGGATGTGTCATCAATTCATTATTTAACCTTTATGTGAGAAGGCAAAATCTCCCTTGACACTTCCACTGATGAGTGTTTTATTGCAGTGAAAAGGAGAAATTACTAATATAGTTACTACTGAGACAATGGAAACAGCAATATTAATAGAATCAAAACACTACCCTTAAAGGAGAGGAGAACTGCTAATCTCAAAAGAAATAGTTCTGTTTACTGGGTAGATGGTGGATTAGAGTTATGGAACTTGTGGTATAATAATTCACCAAGCAGCAATGCTTTCATGCCTGTCCTTGAATTCCTTTATGCACTCTGTTGGTGGATATATTATGTGTGATCTCTGGTGTTAGAGTGTACCTGGTGGATTATACATTTCTGGAGGATGGATGAAGTGGGGGAAGGTGGTATCTATTTTCATTGACTCAAAGGGCTGGGATATTGAAAGCTGCCTAAGGGAACAGCCAACAGAACCATGTGAGTAGTTTCCTAGGAGAGGAAGATGGGATGGACATGGCCCAAGATTTGTTAATCATGTCACTCATCGCAGAAAATAAGTACAATTCAGGTTGGGGTGTGGACTAAAGAGGGAACAATTCAGTGAATCTCTTTCTTGTCTTCTGAATGTGAAGAGAACCAGGAGGTGGGCAACCTACTCAGCTAGGCCTGGATCCTTAGGCTATGAGTATGTTTCTGGCTTTCCGCATGTGGAGCAGCAGGTTTTGCCTCACTATCATCCACACTCAAAGCCCTTCAATGTGCATTTAAGGAAGTGTTAAACCCTCTGGTAATATGGGTCAGGGCCAAATAGCCATAGACAAATTCAGAATGGAAGTAAGGAGTAAAATTTAACCTCAAGGTTAATTAACCATTGGAATAATTTGCCAAGCGTGGACTCTCCATCGCTGGTGATTTTTACATCCAGCATTGATATTTTTTCCTAAAAGCTCTACTCTAGGAATTATTTTGGGGCAGGTCTCTCGCCTGTGCTATACAGGAAGTCAGACCAGATGATCACAATGGTCCCTTCAGGAACTGGAATCTATGAATTTATGAGAGAAAGTTACCCTCTTTGCAGTGTGGATGTAGCAAAGGTGTGTCAACTTGGCCTTGACTCTCAATAGTCCTCCACTGCCATTCCCACAATTCCCTGCATCTGTATGTTCCAGCCCTTCTGTCTGTTCACTTCCACCCTTCAGAAGCTACCAGCTAATACATATATCCTTACTTGGCATTTAACCCTTCATTTTCCCAAATCAGTATAGTTCATCCCTGCCATCTTGCTAGAAGACATCTACCCCTCACAGTGTTAATCTTGGCTGCGAGTACAATCCAATATATCACAGACAATGATTTCAGGAAGAGCTTCAGATATATCCACCTGAACTGGACATTGTGCAGTGCAAGGAGTGGATGAAACATGTGAAGACCCTATACTGAAAGACCAAGATGCTCAATATGTCCCTGCTATGATCAAATCAACATTATGTTTGCCATCCCACCACCACGGGAATCCTGGGATCAGTCCAGGCTGCCACATGGGCTAGGTGGGGTCTTTGGACCATTGTTTGAGGACATGTTCAGGGATGGACACTGGAGAGGAAGTATATCAAGGCCAGGAGACAGAGTAACAGCCCAGTAAGATCCACCAGCCTTCTTTATTATTGTAATTGTCAACATTCAAGGCAACTGCACCTGTATTTCCCCTTCATGGTCCCTCAAAGGCACCCACTGTAGGCTCCTGCCTCCTCAGCCATCACCTGTCTTTGGCAGAGACTCATGTTGCTCTCCCTCCTGTCTGAGGTGTTTCCTGGCTGCTCAAGTTCCCTGACTACACTGTGATAACCCAGCAAGCCCAGTTGCCTAAAAGGCCAGCACCTGCACTTTGCTTTCTCTCTGAAGGCTATTACAGTAGTACCTCAGAGTTACAAACACCTAAGGAATGGAGGCTATTCATAACTGTGAACTGTTCGTAACTCTGAACAAAACGTTATGGTTGTTCTTTCAAAAGTTTACAACTGAACATTGACTTAATACAGTTTTGAAACTTTACTATGCAGAAGAAAAATGCTGCTTTCCCTTTATTTTTTAGTAGCTCATGTTTAACACAGTATGGTTCTGTATTTGCTTTTTTTTTTATTGGTCTCTGCTGCTGCCTGATTGTGTACTTCTGGTTCCAAATGAGGTGTGTGGTTAACTGGTCAGTTCGTAACAATGGTGTTCGTAACTCTGAGGTTCTACTGTAATAACCTAATTACTAGAATTCATAAATTACAACATAGCTCTTTCTAAGCAAATACATTTATTCTTAAGGAAAAAGCCTTAAAGAGAGAACATACTTAAAGTAATAAAAGAACCTACTCACATGCTAAAATGCTTAACAATAGATCACCCCGGCCCCACCAACTCCAACCTTGGACTCTGGTAGGTGTCAGTCCTTCAGAACCCACAACTGGGTTTTCCCCATGATTACCAGTCCTTCAACGTCTCATATTCAGAACCAGAACAAGCATGAATTTTATACAGCACAGGTTTTGATGTCCAGTCTCTGAGACCAGGTAATCATCAGACAAAGGTTTCAAAAGGCAGGTTTTTTGCATAGCCAGTAGTTATGGGGAATTTGTATTAACCACTTCACTGGCCTCAATTTCACAGACTGCTCTGAAACTCCATACACACACAAAAATACAAGTCCAGGGTGAACGTTTTTGGCAAAACATTTTTGGATGAAAAATGGCGTTTTGAACAAAACATATTTTTTTCATCCAAGTTTTCATTATTTCCAGTTTTCCAACAACAACCAAAACCAACAAACAAAAATCAAAAGACAAATTAATATTGACATTTTTTTTTGGTTTCCTATAAAAATTGGTTTTCAAAAAAGAAATTCAGTTTTTGGTTTTGGGAAAGCTGACACATACTTGTTTTCTATTGAAAAACAACAACAAAAAGAATTAGTAACATTCAGAAAAATATCAAATTATTACATGAACTATTACTTGACTGTTCTTACCCACTCCAATTGTAAACCTAGTTAAGAAACATCACCTACAGCCGATATCCTCACTAGGGCTGGTCAGGATTTTTTTATATATGAAAAATTATCTTGAAATTATAAAACTTTTTTAAAATTAAAAATTAAAACAGTTAAAATTTCAGGAAAAAAATTACATTTTTTAACCAGGTTTCATCCTTACTTTCACCCACTAGCTAAATATGACCCGATACAGACCATCCTGATTGCATCTTTACTCAGTAAATCAGCTCAGCTTACCTCAATTTCATTTTAACCTCATAACATTCAATATAAATTGCTACATTCTTGTGAAAGCCAAACATTTCCTGACAGCTTTTCTCAGGGCCTCCTTCACCTCTTTGTTTCTTAGGCTGTAGATGAGGGGGTTGACCAGTGGAGTCAGAACTGTGTACAAGACAGAGAACACTTTGTTCAGATCTCGCAATGTGTCCATTTTTGGCATCATGTAGACAATCATTATGGCCCCATAGAAAATTGTAACTACAATCAGGTGAGAGGAGCAGATGGAAAATGCCTTTTGCTTCCCGGTGGTAGAAGGGATTCTCAGGATGGTAGATATAATATAAACATAGGTTGCCAGGGTTAATAGAAATGGGGGCAGGGTAGTTATAAATGTCAGCATGAAAGTGACAAGTTCCATCATGTGGGTGTCACTGCAGGATAGCTTTATTATTGGGGTGAAATCACAAAAGAAATGGTCAATTACACTGGGGCCACAAAATGTTAATTGTGATATTAAAAATATGATGATGATGCTAACTAAGAATCCAGTCATCCAAGATCCAGCTGCTAGTTGGCTACAAATTGCATTATTCATGATGGCTGCATAATTGAGTGGTTTACATATGGCTAAGTAACGATCATAAGACATTGCAGATAAGAGATAACACTCAACAGTCACTAGGAAACCAAAGAAATAAAACTGTGCAATACAACCACTGACAGAAATGGTTCTGTCCCCAGTCAGGAAACTGGCCAGCATCCTGGGCAGGATGGTGGAGGTGTAGCAGGTCTCCAAGCAGGACAGGTTCCCCAGGAAGAAGTACAT
Organism: Trachemys scripta elegans; assembly: GCF_013100865.1. Classification (NCBI taxonomy): domain Eukaryota; kingdom Metazoa; phylum Chordata; order Testudines; family Emydidae; genus Trachemys; species Trachemys scripta. The sequence continues at coordinate 37,524,805 of NC_048309.1, forward strand.
GGGGGTGTGAAGGTGCTGATCAGCCACAACTAGCACCACAATGAGGATGTTCCCAGTGACAGTCACAATATAGATCACTAGAAACAGCAGAAAGAGAAGGATCTGGAGGTCAACAAGATCCCCAAATCCCAAGAGGATGAACTCCGTGACAGATGTTTGATTTCCCTGCTCTGTGTTTGCCATGGATTGTGTCTAGGGCAAAAACAAAAAAGAATATATTACATCATTACAATCTGAAGGAGATTAACTCTATTGCTGTATCATCAATTAATTCAATAAATGTTCTGCTTCACCCAATTTTTTATTGTGTCATTGACTTAGTTGAGAAGACAGACTAAGTTCCCTAATTGGAGAATTGTTCTGAATTCAATAAGAGGAAATTCAGTAAATATAAGTGCAAAGTACTACATTTAGAAGGAAAAAAATGCAGAACTACAAAATGAGGAATAAATGGCTAGTTGCCAGTAGTACTCCTGAAATGGACCTGGGGATTATAGTGGATCACAAATTGAATATGAGTCAACAATGTGAAAAAGGCGCAAAAAAAAGCTAGTATCATTTTGGTTTGTATTAACAGGAGTCTTGTACCTATGACACAGGAAGTAATTGTCCTGCCCTACTCAGCACTGGCGATGCCGCAGCTGGAGCATTGTCTCCAGTACTGAGCACCACACTTTAGGAAAGATGCAGACAAATTGGAGAGAATCCAGAAGAGAGCAAAAAATGATAAAAGGTTTAGAAAGCCTGACCTAGGAGGAAAGGTTAAAATAACTGGGCATGCTTAGTCTTGAGAAAAGCAGATTGAGAGGGATCTGATAACAGTGTTCAACTATGGGGAAGGGCTGTTATAAAGTAAAGTAAAAAAATTGTTCTGCATGCCCACTGAACGTAAAACATGAAGTAATGGACTTAATCTGCAGCAAGGAGATTTAGGTTAGATATCAGAAAACTTTCTAACTCAAAGAGTAGTTTAGCCCTGGAACAGGATTCCAAGAGAGGCTGTGGAATCCCTACCATTGGAGTTTTTTAAAAACAGGTTGGGCAAACGCCTGTCAGGAATAATCTAGGGGGCTGGATTTGATGCCTCTTTTAGCCCTACATTTCTATGATTCTGTGAATAACAGTATTTGAATCAGGGTTGGAATTTCAAAGTCAGTGGAATTTGGACACTAAACACCTTTAAAAAGAAGAACAGGAGTACTTGTGGCACCTTAGAGACTAACAAATTTATTAGAGCATAAGCTTTCGTGGACTACAGCCCACTTCTTCGGATGCATATAGCTATATATTTGTTAGTCTCTAAGGTGCCACAAGTACTCCTGTTCTTCTTTTTGTGAATACAGACTAACACGGCTGCTACTCTAAACACCTTTAGGCACTTTTGAAAATCTCACCCCTGGTGAGCTAAGACTACCACATCTCTTAACCACCAGGGTTGTCTCATTGTTTCTTTGTGCTTCCCTCTCAGTGTTGACTTGCAATCTATCAGTCTTACAATAAAGCTCCAATCCTGCAAAAACTTACGCACAGGATTAAATTTACTACTGTGAACAATCCCATTGATTTTGCTCTCTGGAGCAAGGAGCATCTTTTTGTTCTACCTCTCTACAGTGCCTAGGGTCCTGGTCCATGCCCAGGGAGCTACTGTAAGACAAAGACAGCTAATAATAATAATAATAATAATAATAATAATAATAATAATAATAATTATTATTATTATTATTATTATTATTGTTGTTATTATTGATATTATAGGTGATTTTTTAAAATAATAATAATAATAGGTGCTTTTGAAATTTGTATCCCAACACTGATCAAAGGACAAACACAGGGACTCAAGTCTTTTCAGATACAAGGGTGCAGAATATAAATTCATAGAAAATAGATTGAAAACCAAGAGGGTACAGGAACAAAGAAGTCACTGCGTGAGAGAGAAGGAGAAACTGAGGGCTCATCTACACACAACATTTGTACCACACTGGTATTGTTAAAACTGTACAACCCGCCCAGTGCAGATGCTATGATATCTGTATGAAGGTGCTAAGTTATTACCAATCAGGGGAAATAAGCTATATCAGTATTAGACACCTTTATATCCATATATCAGTGTCCACACTAGGAATTGTAGTGTTAATGCTATTTAAGTAGAAAATTACACCCCTAACAGAAATACAGAAATAGATGCAAAAACTCTGGATAGTCCAGGTCTTACTTTTTTTTTTAAACCCTGATTTTACGAGAATGAAAACACATGTGTTTGAGGGGGGAAATGACAGTCTTGTGGCTAATGGAAATAATGGAGAGCCAATAAAGATGAGGTGTGCTCTTTGTTCTTTCCTTACATGTGTCTTTCTGTATAGCCTCTAACATTGCCCTTTCATCTACTCAGTGTCACAGTATCAGTAAAGCAAACACATTCTGTGTAGCAGGACAGAGTAGGTATGTTTACATCTCTAAATCAAAGTATTTCATTTAAACTGGAAAGAGTGAACAAAGTTGCTTTACCTCTGAGACAGTGGCCAACTGGAATCTTTCGGGTAACTTCTTCATTCAGAATCTCAGGAGCCAGGTTCTGTCTTTCTTTCCCTTCTACTTTGTCAACTCCAATACCGACTCACCAAAGAGACCTGCAGAGTTCTGACTGAACAACCCACCTCTGCCATCCATCTTGGCTCACTTTTATTCTATGTTTTCAATTAAATTAACATGCCATTCTCCTCCTCCTTCCCACGAGAAGGTTCAAATGTCCCTCGGCATTTCTGCTGATGGGACTATGAAATTACCCGAAAAATGAAAGGTAATAATATGTTTATACTTTAGTTTAGACATAAAAAAGTAATGAGTCAAACTTCCAACCTCAATGGGTATGCAATGAAATAAGGGGAAATTTAACCTCAAAGGTTTCTGACTAGGGGTGTCAATTAATCACAGTTAACTCATCTAATTAACTCAAAAAATTAAACACAATAAAAAAACATTTACTGTGATTAATCACAGTTTTAATGGCACTGTTAAACAATAATAGAACACCAATTATAAATATTTTTGGATGTTTTTCTACATTTTCAAATATACTGATTTCAATTACAACACAAAATACAAAAGTTACATTGTTTTGTTTTTGAGTGCAATTATATAACAAAAAAATCTACATTTGTAAGTTGCACTTTCACAGTAAAGAGATGGCACTGCCACACTTGTAAGAGGTAAACTGAAAAATAATATTTCTTTTGTTTATCTTTTTTACTGTTCAAATATTTGTAATGAAAAATAATAATATAAAGTGAGCACTGTACATATTGTATTCTGTGTTGTAATTGAAATCAATATATTTGAAAATGTAGAAAAACATTAAAAATATTTATAATACATTTCAGTTGGTGTTGTAATATTGTTTAACAGTGCGATTAAAACTGTGATTAATTGCAATTCATTTTTTTCATCTTGTGACTAATCATGCATAAGTTTTTAATCATTTAACAGCCCTAGTTCTGACTTAAACTAATAACTTTCGAGGGGAGAAGAAAAGTCCTAGACTCACCCATTTTACCAGGCAATATTGGTATAATTATAGAAAAGGAAGATTATTAATTTGGTCCAAAGACCAATGAAGTCAATGAGTTTCTACCAATTGATTTCAGCACAGGGCTGGCAAAAAATAGGCTGCTGAAATTTCCTTTGGACAGAAAATTGGGGGGTTGATTAAACAAATATTATAATGGAAAGTCTCTGCTATCCAGTAAGGAAGTGGTTTTGAAACACAAGTAGGGTAAAACAGGAGCAGCCACAAGGGAAATGGGGGACAAACAGAGCCCCAACTGGGACTCATGGTCATTGTGTGTCGAAGGTAGAAATGGGAGGGGCACAAAAAGACCCTGGCATGAGGGCAGAGTGGAGGGCCATGGAATAGTTGAGGGGGTGAGGGGGATGAAGGGGCATACAGAACCCCTGGCACCATGAGGGAAATGAGGGACAATAGAATGGGTGAGGGGGGAACAAGTGGGTACACAGAGACAAGCAGTGGAAACCTCATGGCCTGAGAGTTAAAATAAATAAATAAATAGGGCAAATCACTGAAACATAGAAACATTGATTGGGAAGGGACCTCAGGAGGTCATCTAGTTCAGCCCCCTGCTCAAAGCAGGACCAACCCCAACTAAATCACCCCAGCCAGGGCTTTGTCAAGTCTGACTTTAAAAACCTCTAAGGAAGGAGATTCCACCACCTCCCTAGGTAACCCATTCCAGTGCTTCACCAAACTTCTAGTGAAGACGTTTTTCCTAATATCTAACCTAAACCTCCCCCACTACAACTTGAGACCCTTACTCCTTGTCCTGACATCTGATACCACTGAGAACAGTCTAGATCCATCCTCTTTGGAACCCCCTTTCAAGTAGTTGAAAGCAGCTATCAAATCCCCCCTCATTCTTCTCTTCTGCAGACTAAACAATCCCAGTTCCCTCAGCCTCTCCTCATAAGTCATGTGCTCCAGACCCCTAATCATTTTTGGTGCCCTCTGCTGGACTTTTTCCAATTTTTCAACATCCCTTCCTGTAGTGTGGTGCCCAAAACTGGACACAGTACTCTAGATGAGGCCTCACCAATGTTGAACAGAGGGGAATGATCACATCCCTTGATCTGCTGGCAATGCCCCTACTTATACAGCCCCAAATGCCGTTAGCCTTCTGGGCAACAAGGGCACACTGTTTCCTCATATCCAGCTTCTCGTCCACTGTAACCACTAGGTCCTTTTCTGCACAACTGCTGTCTAGCTATTCAGTCCCGAGTCTGTAACAGTGAATGGGATTCTTCCATCCTAAGTGCAGGACTCTGCACTTGTCCTTGTTGAACCTCATCAGGTTTCCTTTGGCCCAATCCTCTAGTTTGCCTAGGTCCCTCTGTATCCTATCCCTACTCTCCAGTATATCTACCACTCCTACCAGTTTAGTGTCATCTACAAACTTGCTGAGGGTGCAATCCACGCCATCCTCCAGATCATTAATGAAGATATTGAACAAAACTGACCCCAGGACTGACTCTTGCAGCACTCCGCTTGATACCGGATTCATCCAGCTCATATTTCTTTAACTTACTGGCAAGAATACTGTGGGAGACCGTATCAAGAGCTTTGCTAAAGTTGAGGAATAACATGTCCTCTGCTTTCCCCTCATCCACAGAGCCAGTTATCTCATCATAGAATGCAATTAGATTAGTCAGCCAAGACTTGCCCTTGGTGAATCCATGCTGACTGTTCCTGATCACTTTACTCTCCACTAAGTGCTTCAGAATTGATTCCTTGAGGACCTGCTCTATGATTTTTCCAGGTACTGAGGTGAGGCTGACTGGCTTGTAGTTCCCCAGATTCTCCTTCTTCCCCTTTTTAAATATGGGCACTACATTAGCCTTTTTCCAGTCATCCGGGACCTCCCCCGATTGCCATGAGTTTTCAAAGATAATGGTCAATGGCTCTGTAATCACATCAGCCAACTCCTTTAGCACCCTCGGACGCAGTGAATCTGGCCCCATGGACTTGTGCTCCTCCAGCTTTTCTAAATAGTCCTGAACCACTTGTTTCTCAACAGAGGGCTGGTCACCTCCTCCCCATAATGGGCTGCACAGTGCAGTAGTCTGGGAGCTGACTTTGTTCGTGGGGACAGAGGCAAAAAAATCATTGAGTGCATTAGCTTTTTCCACATCCTCTGTCACTAGTTTGCCTCCCTCATTCAGTAAGGGGCCCACACTTTCCTTGACTTTCTTCTTGTTGCTAACATACCAGAAGAAACCCTTCTTGTTACTCTTACATATCTTGCTACCTTCAACTCCAAGTCATGTCACCTCCTTTTTGTATCTGAATTGTTGATAAATAAATAATGATCTTTTCTATCGTATTCCTTATTCCATATTATCCTCTGTTGGGGTAAATCATGCATTTAGAGACAGACTTTCCAAATTGCTCTAACTCCACAATTGAGGCCATATATTCAGAAGGGCCCAGCTCAGATTTAAGCAATCTGAGGAATTAGTGAGCAAACTTTCAAAAGATTTCAGGCTGTTCTTAGAAGTTGTTCCCAAAGCCTTGTTTCTGAGAATAAGTGAACAAACTTTCATAAGTTCTCAGGGTTAGATAATCAGTGCTGCAACAGCAGCGATGCCAATTCATGCGACTTTATGAAACTTCTTTTGAGATTTGTTGTTTATGGTAAATCTGCAGCTGCTGCATTCATACAATTATGTTAGAACTTCTCCAGTGAGGTGAGAGACAATTCCTCTCTCTGTGCAATACAGAGAAGGGACTTAAAGGGAGGTCTCCTACCACTCAGGTGAAAGCACCAATCACTGGACTATAAGGTCTCTCTTGCTTTCTATCTGGCCCAAGGCATAATTAATTATTTACACACAGGAGAACAGTTTAAACAGGTGGGACTGAGAGACACCCACATCAGAATGTCACATAGCCTGGTAGTTAGGGCACGCTCTTCCCCAGCTCAGTTAACTGGCTGCTGTATCCCCATTTGCAGTTAGAGCTGCCTGTCTCTATATTCCTTCTGGTCAGCTTGACCTTACCTAGTCTGCTCTTTTCCTGGAGCTGACCCCTTTACCCATTTCCTGGCTATTTTACTGGCCTAGGGGACTCTGCAAACTGATGAGCCCTGACCCTCTGCTAGATTCAGAAAAGGAATACTTGTCAGAAGATCCTCACTAATTTGCTGCATGCCTGAGTGCAAAACAAATTTCCTACTTCACTTGCATAATTGCAGTTTAGTCCATTTTGATTCAGATCCAAATTTGGGAGGGTGTTTCTCAAGAGAGCTCAGTGGAATTTCCCTTTTGGTTGCCTTGAGCAACCTAAGAAAATCCCCATGTCACCATTCTTCAAACCACACAGATGCTCTCTCCTGCTTCAAATCCCTCCTTAAAACCCACCACTACAAAACAAAAAACAAAACAAACAAACAAAACCCCCACAACATTAAAGGATTAAAAACTGAGACACAGATAGGGGAAGAAACATTAATACACTCAAAGGAATCTGATGGGCAGTTCTGGCCACTCCACCTCAAAAGAGATATTTTAGAAATGGAAAAGTTACAGAGAAGGGCAAAAAATGGTCTGGAATAGCTTCCATAGGAGGAGAAATTAAAAAAAAACACACCTCAGACTGTTCAGCATGGAAAAGAGACAAGTTAGGGTAGATATGATGGAGGTCTACAAAATCATGAATGGTTTGGAGAAATTGAATAAGAAACTGTTATTTACCCCTTCATATAACACAAGAATGGGGGTAACCCAGTGCAATTAATAGGCAGCAGGTTTAAAACAAACCGAAGGCAGTACTTCTTCACAGAACACACAGTCAACCTGTGGAACACATTGCCGGGGATATTGTGAAGATCAGAAGTATAACGGGATTCAAAATAATTAGATAAGTTGATGAAGGATGGGCCCTTCAATGGCTATTAGCCAAGATGGTCAGGGACGCAACTACATGCTCTGGGTGTCCCTAAGTCTTTGACTGACAGATGTTGGAACTGGAAGAAAGGGGATGGATCCCTTGGTGTGTTTTGTTCATTTCCTTTAAAATATCTGGTATTGGCCACTGTTGGACAACAGGAGACTGGCTAGATGGACCATTGGTCAGAGCCAGTATAGCCATTTTAAGGTTTTATAATCATCCATCCTCTCCCACATGTCAGGAGGTAGCTTTTGATATCACATAAAATAATGACCAGACATGTCTGTGAAGCAGAATAACTCTGGATACATGAGTTAATAAAATACAAACAAAAAAAGAAACACACATCCCTCCCCAAAACACCCCAAAACCAAAACTATCTTCCAAATTCAAAGTCTTGGACCAAACCTTGGACTTATAGATCAGGTGTCTAAGCTGGTGTAACAGGGTTCACTCACCATTGGGGTGTCTCCTGACTAGCTCTGCAGATTAGTTCTCATCTCATCTGGTACCCCTTCATGGCAGTTGATTGCACAAGGGCCTCTCTGTCTCTCTGGGGCTCGGAGTGCTCCCTCTTTGTGACTTGGTCCTGTGGCCAGGTCACTATGTAATCCTCCCCTCCGGGGTGTCAAATTCCCACTCGACAAGCTGTTCATATGCCATGTCAGGCAGTCTTCCTGTCCAAGCTCATGTCCAGAGCAACTTTCCAGGTGGCTGGTAGAGGAACCCGGGTCCACCAATACTCCAGGTTCTAGATCAGGGACATTATCACCAGCAATCATGGTCTGTTCAATCTCAGATCCTGTTGCTGTTACCCTGGGCTTACTCCTGCCTCACCTTTCTATATCCTGGCCCATCTCTGGGTTCACCAGCCTGAGCTTCCTCCACTCCCAGTGCTACATCACCCCCCTCAGCCTCTCACCAGACTCTGTAGTCCAGGGCAGGATCCCAGGACTTGCTGTCCCCCTATAACTCCTTCTTGCTCCTAACCAACTCCCTTTCTCTCTGGGGAGTGACTGCAGAGCTCCTCCTGCAGCCCTCTCTTGCTATCAATTTCCTGGCTTGGTAGAAGCCCACCCTAGCCCTGCTCAGCTGGGCTTCCTCTTCAATTACACTTTACCAGGCTCCGGATCTCCTCCAGGAGTAGTGCATGAGGCTAATTGGCCCTTTTCGACTTGCTCAGGCATCATGAACACCCCCTTACAGGAAGGTTATGAATAATTATGAAATTAGGCTGAGGCTGCTACGTGAACACGTAGGTTTGCCTTACACAGATAAAATGATAGAGTTTTGCAATCACAGAACGAAGAAATCCAACGCCCTTCATGGAATTCATCCTCCTGGGATTTGGGAATCTCCCTGTACTACCTGATCTTCTCATCTTTCTACTTCTAGTGATCTACCTTGTGATCAAGATTTGGAAAATCTTCATCGTTGCACTAATTTTACCTGATCTGCACAGCCACACCCCCTTCACAGACTCTTATTCCTGAGAAACTGGTTCTGTTCAGGGACCTGCTACATTTTGAGCATCCTGCCCAGGATGCTGGCCAGTCTCCTGACTGGGAACAAGACTGTTGCTGTTAGCGGCTTCATGGCACAATTTTATATCTTTGTTTTTCTGATTGGTTTAGAATGATATCTCCTAGTAACAATATCTTATGATTGGCATTTAGCTGTCTGTAAACCACTGTATTATGAGTTATTGTGAGCCACAACATTTGCATACTGCTAGCGATTGGGGCTGAGAGTAGTGGACATCTAGAGAGCACCACTGCAGTAATTTTGACATCACAGTTGATTTTTGTGGCCCCAGTGAAATGAAACATTTCTTCTGTGGTTTAACCCCATTGACTATACTGCCCTGCTGTGATACCTGCCTAACAGAAACTGTAATATGTATGATATCTGCTATAGGCACTTTGCCCCCATTTCTATTAAACCTGGCATCCTATGTTTGAATCATCACCATCATCTGGAGGATTCCTTCCACCATGAAGAGACAAAAGGCCTTTGTCACCTGCCCCTTGCACCTTATTGGGGTTACAATTCTCTACTTCACCCTCATGATTGTCCGTTTTGGATTTATTTATTTTTGCAACATATACACAATCAGCTGAGAACCTTTAACAAAGCATTCTCTGTGTTCTACAGAGCCCGGACTCTTCTGGTCAATCCGCTCATAGAGAGCAGAGGTAAAACAGGACCTGGGGAAACCAGTCAGTAAATGAAGGGCTTTCCAAAGAAAGCATTGCTAATTTTGGTTAGAATATAAGTAAATAGAATTAATTAGGGTTGATTTGTAGAGTATGTATGATTCCTTTGAATTGGCCATTTGGTTAATCCTGGGTGAAGATGAAGTAGTATTGCTGAAAGAATAGCTTGTATTGATGTGTTCATTCAACAGATGTCATCGCTATTCTCTGTGTGAGTTCTTCATGAATAAATAGTGATCTTTGCCACCAGGACCGGCTCCAGGGTTTTTGCCTCCTCAAGCGGCGGGGAAACAAAAATAAAAGCCACGATCGCAATTGCAATCGGCGGCACTCCGGCGGCAGCTCCACCGCGCCACTTTCTTCTTCGGAGGGAATTCAGCGGCAGGTGCTTCCCTCCAAGAGGGACCCACCACCGAATTGCTGCCGAACAGCCCAACAAGCCGCTCCTTCCCCTTGGCTGCCCCAATCACCTGCTTGCTGGACTGGTGCCTGCAGCCAGCCCTGCTTGCAACTATACTTCTTTTTCCATGTTATTCTCTGAGAAGGTAAATTGTGCATTTAAAGACAGACTTTCAAAGGGGCTCTGATTCCACAGTTGAGGTTAGATATTCAGAAGGGCCTGGCTCCCATTTTAGTCAGTGAGCAGGCTTTCAAAAGTTCTCAGACATTGTTGCTCAGAAGCTGTTTCTTAGAAATAGCGACCAAACTCTCAAAAGTTCTCAGTATTAGAAAATCATTATCACAGCACAACAGTTGCAAAATGCATGCAACTTTAGCTGTTTCTTGTAAAGCTGCAGCTCCGAGAGTCATATGATTGTGTTGGAATCTCATGAGTGAGGTGAGAGACATCACTTCATTTCTCCCCCTCTTGCGGTGGAAAGGCATTTTAACAGGAGTTTCCCGCTTCTCAAGCGAGTGCTTAAAATACTGGGCAATCCAGCCATTCCCTGTCTCTGTGACCCAATACATATTTAACTATTGAGCCACAGTGGAACCATTTCGACAGGAGAGATTCAGAAAGATCTACACCAGAGTAGCTCGTCAACCAGCCATTTGGGCACTCATGTCCCTGACCTTTTTGTGCGGCATTAGAGATGCTCTGAGCATGGGCAGAGCCCGTAAGGTGAGCTAGGCCAGGGGAGTGCCTCTCTTCACCTGGTCTGAGAATACCACTAGGGATTAGGCATGAGATAAGGATCCGGGTGCTTAGACTAAGCTGTGGGCATGCCTGATGGCAGAAACTTGGGCTACTGGAGAAAATCTTCATTATAGTCTGTGTGTTGTTTCTCAGGGCTTGTCTACATTACTACAGATACTACAGTGGCACAGCTATAGCACTGCAGCTGTATCACTGTTGTGCCAAATTGTCAATACTTCCTGCAGTGAGGGAAGGGGTTTTTCCATCACTGTAGTTAATCCACCCCCTCAAGAGGCTGTAGCTAGGCTGATGGAAGAATTTTTGCATCAACCTAGTGGTGTCTATACTGGGGCTTAGGTCAGCTTAACTACATCTCTCTGGGGTGTGAATTGTTCACAGTCCTGAATGAAGTAGTTAAATTAACTTAAGTTTTAAATTTAAACCAGCCCCTAGGTGTTTCTGTTAGTGTCTGTGGCTGTATGAAATGACTGGAAATCCTTATGACATTTTCAGGTGAAATGGAAGGCGCATTACAGAGTGAGCCAGCAGGATCTTCACCAGTGGCTTTTCACCAGTAGGTGCATATATTCCTGGATCTCTGGCCCTGACCCTATAGCTGTAACTGCTACTATGTTCACAGCATTCAAACAGAGACATTAGAGAAAAACATTGAATAATTTTGCTAAACAGTTGCCCTGTAACACCACTTTATCACTGAAAATCCAGAACCTTTAGTCACAAGAAACAAAAACAGAGAGAGTAAAAGCGGGCTGCTCCTTAAGGCAGCATGGCATAACTCACCCACCTTGCTCTAGGATGGCTCTTTGTAGACTGACTGCTGAAAGACCCACATTGCACACTTCCCTCAGAATCCTGTACCCTGAAAGAATGACCAGAAAACCCCTTACAAGTAAAGTGATAGCTTGTAATTTTAACACATTTTAACACTGATTTTTGCCATGTGGACACACAGAAAAGGTAATTGTTTGATACTTAGAAAAGAAAAAAAAATGGTTAAATATGGAAGCAACCTCAGATTAGCAGTAGCAGAGGGGGAATTCTGTCCTGCTGTATTTCCACTAATATTTTTGTCCTTGTGCTACTGGAGAATGTCAGTAACCTGAATACTGGTTCTTACATGATTGTCTGTGATTGTGTGAGATGAGTGGAATTTTTTATGACATTTTCAGGTGATGTGGCAGGCTCTTTGCAGAGTGAGTCAGCAGGATCTTCACCAGGTGACTTTTCACCAGGTCGGTAGATATATTCCTGGATCTCTGGTCCTGACCTTACAGCTGGAACTGCTATTTTGTTAACAGCATTCCAACATTATATACTCTTGCTAGAAGTCATCAAGACTCCCAGTCCAGATCCACAGACTCTTGCTAGCTGGGCTTGCTCTAGCATGCTAAAAATAGCTGCACTGGTGTTATGATTCAGGTGGAGCTTGAGTTTTCAAGCCTGGAAGAGGGGCAAAACTGAGGCCCTAGATTCAGACATAGTCACAAGCTGAAGGCAATGTCTACTCAGCTATTTTTAGCCAGTAATATGAGCCTGTCAACACAGGCAGGGGGGCTCACTTGCAGATGCCATGTAGACATACTCACAAATGCCCCAGATTGTGGAGCTTCCATCAGAGATGATTTCACAGCCCAATATATGTCCCTGCCAGAAATTATTCCTTGATACTTATCTAAAATGTTCCCTTTCTAACTCATCCCTTCATTCTCATGTTCATTCCTGACCATGCTACAGTTTCAAAGATATATAGACTACTACAGTATGCCACTTAATTGTCATTGAACTATTACCTGATTTTTTTTTATTTAGAGGTTCTGTGGCCAACTCTTACAATTGTGTCATGGGTCTGAGATTTTGCTTAAAGCCCCAGGTCCAGGAGGAGGGTGATCAGGGGAGAAGATCTGCTTTTTTAATGTAAAAAAAGGTTATTTTCTAGCCCTTACACTTGTAGAGAAAAGCTCAAAACCTCCTAATAGCTCAAACAACAGAAGGCCAATACAATTCACCCTATCTCCTTTAAATCTAATAATTTTAAACCAGTCACAGGATTTCTTTTGGACCAAGCTCATCATTTTAGGACATGAGAGGTTGGCAGTACTGTGCAAGTCTGTATCTTATTCCTTCTGCTTGAAATTAGTGGTTGGAGTTTTCCCCAGGATTCAGGAAATATGATGTCCAACTCTCACTGAATTTTCTTGGGAGTTTTGCTCCTAAATCCCTTAGTGTTTGTTGAAAATCTCACTTTTGGATGAGCTGAGTCAATAGCCTGAGAAAATAACAAGATTCCCATACATCATAGAAAAAATAATAAATGTTAGCAAATGATTACTATCTAGCTTTCAAATAAGTGTGCAGTGAAAGATTCAAATGAAAGGATCAGAACAACAATTGGTGTAAATCAATGTACTTGCACTAAATTTAGTGGAACTATACCAATTTACCCCAGCTGGGTATCTAGCCCATTGGCTTCAATGGAGACACAGCAATCTACTCAAGCTGGGGACCTGGCCAAAAAAGGGTATTAGATATACATGACTTGGAGAAAATATTTTGGTAATGTACAAAAATCTCTGTGTGTTTTTTTAATTAGAGTAGCTAATAGAATGGTAAAGCAAAAACAGTAGTTTCTTGTGGCTCTTGTATGGCACAAACACATGTCTGATGGTGTCAGTTTTGGTGTTTAAGGGGACTAGACACAACATTTCCATTGATTTTTTTCCCATGGGTGTATAACTAATTTACAATCCTTTAAAAATCCCAGCCTAAAGTAAAGCTGCTGCAATAAAATATAGGTTGAATCTTCTTCAAAACATTCTGCAGAGTTTGTTTTATTTTATCTAGATAACCCCATGGCAGGCACAACATGGTGAAATCGAACATGCATCACAGAATTCGTGCTCCTGGGATTTGGGAATGTCCAGGAATTACCATTCTTCTCTTCCTGCTGTTTTTAGTGATCTACATTGTGACCACAGCCGGGAACATCCTCATTGTTGTTCTAGTTGTGGCTGAACTGCACCTTTACACCCCCCAGGTTCTTCTCCCTGGGGAACTTGTCCTGCTTGGAGACTTGCTACACCTCCACCATCCTGCCCAGGTTGCTGGCCAGTCTCCTGACTGGAGAAGGTACCATCTCATTTAGTGGCTGTTTCACACAATATTATTTATTTGCTTTTTTTGGCAGGTGCGGAGTGCTATCTCCTCTCTGTGATGTCTTATGACAGGTATTTCATGTTACATAAGCCACTGCATTATGCTGCCCTTATGAACATCAGGTTCTGCCTCCAGCTAACAGCTGGATCCTTTATAAGTGGATTATGGTTAGTACCATTACAACATTATCCATGTCACAATTAGTTTTCTGTGTCCCCAATGAAATTGACCATTTCCTTTATGACTTATCCCCAATAATAAAACTGTCCTGCCATGACTCCCACGTGGTGGAACTTACAGCTTTCACATTTGCCTGTATTTTGACTCTGCACCCTTTCCTCTTAACTTTAACATCCTACATCTGCATCATCTCCACCATCCTCCAAATCCTTTCCACCACTGGGAGGCAAAAGGCCTTTCCCACCTGCTTTTCCCACCTCATGTTTTTTACACTGCTCTCTAGGACTTTAATTATTGTTTACATGTTACCAAAGTCCAACTCACAGAGAGATCTGAACAAAGGGTTCTGTCCCTTCTCCCTGGTCAATCCCCTCATGTACAACCTGAAAAATAAAGGAGGCCCTGAGAAATACTGTGGGTAAATTTGTGCCTGTCACACAAGTTGAGAGATTCCAAGTTAATGGATTTTTTTTTTAATTTAAAAGAAAGGGGATAAGTTCTGCTGATTTAATGAGTCACAGAGGTATAGCTTAGTGGCTTCTGCCTCCTTTGTTTGTTTTCCTCTTGTTTAATTAGGCTGTGGTGATAGAAAATGAGGATGATGTGAGTGGTTTGATTCATGAAGTTCCTTCAATACATAATGAACTACAATATGCACATCTTCACATCTTGGACTATCAGAGGTAGCTGAGAAAATCAGTGTGAACGATGAAAAACAGCATCATGAATTCAGGCAGAACGTTTCTGAATACGGGTTTCTAAAGTTAATTTCAACAGCCAAATACTAATGTAGGAATCTAATATCATGAATCCAGGATTGAAAATTTTGGTCCAAGTTTTCTTTCTTTCTTTCTTTCTTTCTTTCTTTCTTTCTTTCTTTCTTTCTTTCTTTCTTTCTTTCTTTCTTTCTTTCTTTCTTTCTTTCTTTCTTTCACTTGAATCTACTGCTTCAGCACAGATTCAGTATACTTGTATTTTCAAGAAAGGACAGGGAAGACTATATTCACATCTCTCAGTTCTTCAAGAAAAATCTAGGAGCAATGAACAAGCCAGTAATGAAATGATGTTTTTGAATCTGGGTATTTTGTTTTTTTTTCTACAGTCCTTCCAGGAAGAAGTGGAGTCCTCTAATCATCAGGCTATAGAGTGATTCTTATATGTGCTCTCTTTCTCGCTGACCCAATGACTCTTCCATTAGTTATCCAGCATGGAACAGCTTCAACCAGAGAGACATTGGAAGCCCAGCACACCAGAATATCCCATTGCCCCGTTGTGAGGGCACTTACATGAGAAATAGCAGAGCCTTGTTCAAATCCCCCTCTGCTCCCCTCCAACAGAGAGGGAACTTGCACCAGGGATCTCTGACATCCCATCTGAGTACCCTAACCACTGGGCTACAAGTGACAAGGGAGTCCCTCCTTCCACCCAAGTTTTTGTGTGAGCTCATCTACCAGATTGTACTCCTCAGGTGAGTTAGGCGGAGGAACTCTGGGATGTATTTGTCTGGACACCTAGTCTAAGGCTGCAGTGTGCATGCCTGGACACAGAAACCTAGGCACCCTAGGGAATTTGACTGCAAAATGTAGGCCCCAAGTTGAGTTTAGATGTCTACAGAATTCAGGGGCAGCTGAGTAGAGGTTTAGAGAATCCTATTGGGGCCTGATTCTGGGATTTAGGCACCTATAGTAGTTAAGAGTCAAAGTCCTTTTTTGTATCTCGCCACCTGCTGCTTTTGAAAATACCACTAGTTCCTATCTGCATCTTTAGGAAAATAAATACCTTTAAAACTCTGGCCCTGACTGTTTGGAAATAAAGGACCAGGGCTCTAAGCCCATCTCCCCAGCATTGTATGTATTTTTACAGTCTGCGTTGTAACAGCATGGATTGGTTACAATGGAAGCACAACATGTAGCAATTCTTCTTTGTTCTCCTTTTGATAGTAGTATTTTTATCAATCATTATTTTGAGATGCTGGAGAACTTTGTGCACAATGGCCCAGATTTGCATTTCAGTCATATTGGTGTAAATACGGAGTAATTCCCCTTATTCTATTGGCATATCTGTTATCAGAACCTAACCCAGTATTTCTGTGATAAAAACACACTGGTTCAGATTCACATCTGATGTAGCCAAAGTGAAATGATAGGAGTTACACCAGGGAACAATTTGTCCCATGGCATCGAAAAATCACTACAACTTATTAGCAATATTTCAGAGGAAATTTCAGAGGAATATTTATGAAAATATGCTAATGTAACTGGAATATGCTTTATGCAAAAGGTCTCTTGTAAGGTATCATTACAAAGCTTATAATCTACTGAGTGTGATCATCCTATTTGTAATAAATGACCCACTCTTATATATGAAACTAGAAGTATGAAATATAACTCTGAGGGACTATTGTAATTATGCAAAGTGTGGGCCATTAATGGTGGTTTGGAATCTTGATGACTCCCATTAACCAGGACAATTGTCTGCAGATGGCTGTGTTTTACCTGTAAGTCTTCCTGTATACCTGTGTGCTGGCAAGTGGACAATGAAGTCTTGTAGTGACATGTGATTATGTCACCTGAACGGGAATCCATCTTTAACCTGGTGTCTTTCCATTGAGAAGGAGGGGGTGGGAACCCAGAGAGGGACAAAGGATTCCCACCTTATGCAAAAGATATATAAAGGGGTGGAACAGAACAAAGGGAGAGGAGCCATCATGAAGTATCCCCTAGCTACCACCTAAGCTGGAACAAGAGCTGTACCAGGGGAAAGAATTGCGCCCAGGCCTGGAAGGTGTCCAGTCTGAGGAAAAAAACGTACTGAAGCATTTCTGAGGGTGAGATTATCTGTATTCAGTTTGATTAGACATAGATTTGCACATTTTATTTTATTTTGCTTGGTGACTTACTTTGTTCTGTCTGTTACTACTTGGAACCACTTAAATCCTACTTTCTGTATTTAATAAAATCACTTTTTACTTATTAATTAACTCAGAGTATGTATTAATACCTGGGGGAGCACCTCTGGATGAAGGAGATGGTTGGAAAATATTTGTTTTGGTTTTCGGTGGGAAAGTTTACTTTTTGACCAAAAAAAATATAACAACAAGAAATAAAGAGCAAAATTTTTCAACTAAAAAAAAATTCTGAAATGCAGCTGTGATGCTCATGGGAGCTGTCTTTCACATCATTCTCCTCTATGGCCCATATTCCCATGCCAGACTCTGTTTCTTAAGATGCACCTCTTGCTGAGTTACTATGGCATGTAATGGTTGTCTTTACCCATGGTGCATCATGAGAGATATAGTTCAGCTGGGTAATGTGGCCCATAAAGCAGATTGGGGTCATGAGGAACCAGTACTACAGCCCCCATGAATACTAAGCTAATATTTCCAAATAAAAATAACATTTTGGGGTATTTGGTTTTAGAATGAAACATCCACATTTTCCAGTTGTTTTGTGTTCATTTGTTAAAAACCACCACCAACAACAGCAACTTTACGTTGAAATACAGTGGGGAAAAGTGACATTGTCAGTTTCTAACTTTTTGTAGTTGTTTTTCTCAGTTATCCGTATCAGCTGCACTGCTCTGTGGTTCAGAAAACCAACTGACATGCACACAACTATGCAAGAATGAGTCAGCATTTTTCAGGACAATCCCAGGTGCTAATAATACAATGCTTTCATCTAGAAGCAAAACTGAGGCACTTCCAAAGGCAAAGCTTCAGAAAAAGGCAAAGGATTTAAAGGAATTAAACTAGTCCATTGAAACTTCAGACAGCTCCTTTTGAATGAGGTGACATTCCTCCCTCAGGATTGGTAATAGGCATCCCCATTAAATAATGTGGGGTGTGCACAAACCACTCAAGAGAAAAATGCCAAGTGGATAAAGAGGCCTAACACAAGACTGTCATCCCCTCAGTCCAGTCACAGAGCCATTATTCCCATAAATAAATTGTGAGGCAGTGAGATTGAGTGACTAGAGCACTGGAGTGCAGGTCAGGACACCTGGGTTCTAGTGGATACTCTGGTCCTTTGCCTCTGTTTACTCTTCCACTACCTGTCTGTTTAGATTAGAAACTACTTGGAGCAGGAGCTGTTTCTTACTGTCTATGTGAAGGACCTGGCAGAATGGAGCCTGACCTCAGCAATAGTATCAATAATACTGTAATAATTGCACAGGGATTTACTGGAAAACTGAAAGTATCAACTCCAGCACACACAGGCAGATTCCTGTTACCTCCCTCCCCCAGATCAAATACAACAACAAAATACCAGACAACAACTTAGCACTAAGACAAAAATGCAGAACCTTCTTTTGGTGGAGTGATGTCCGCATTGATCATTATGACTTTCCCCCCTCTAGTTAAATAAGAACCTTAAGCAATAACTCCTAGGAATCCAGGTAGTCTTCCATCCCAGCACATCCAATAAGAAGCAGCATTGATGCACCTAACTTTGAGGCAGCTAGAAAATAAGTGGGCATCACAAGGCCTGAGTTCCCCACTCAGGCTCTCTGAAAGAAGAATGGAGGGAAATGGACACCTAAGAATGGGATTCACAAAAGCCAGAGTGCTAAGCAGCTCTGCTGTCAGGGAGTTCAGCTCCCAAGTGCAGGCTGACACTGATTGTCTGAGCCTTGGATGCATGGGACCCCAGTGTTGACAGAATGCGGAATCAGTCAACACTATGCTCAGCTAATGCAGAAACTCATGGTGTCGGACGCCATCAGGTGGTCAAGGGACATCTACATAGGACACATCACTGGACATTGGCAATACCAGGAGGGATGAGCTGGAGTGCCGATGAGAAGCACAGTCAGGAAAGTAACTGAAAAACTTCCCTCATGGATTTGTATTCTCTAAATGGACAACCTACCTAAGAGGAACAATCTCCACTCATTGTTATATTTTGCTTTCCACAACCAAATCTCTGTACAACTTTTCATGAGGAGTATCCCCTCCCTATGGACATACTCCTCTGCACAACTTTTCAACAGTCTTGTGTTAGGCTTCTTTATCCACTTGGCATTTTTCTCTTGAGTGGTTTGTGCACACCCCACAAGTATTCAGATTCTAATATCTAAACTGCATTGTTAAATCTATTCACCTAAATTTGGGTTATTGCTGATTATGTACTCTATGTATCATACGACTTTAAAAACAAGCTTTGTATTTGTGGATAATCTAAGCACTATACTCAGATGTACAGAAACTCTTTTCTCAACCTATGTATTATATAATTATTTTAACATTATATTTAATAAAATTTCTAAATCTGTTTTTATCAGTTTAATTACAGATGAATAAACTACACCTTCCAGAAGACTCGAACCGCTCACCTGAAGAAGACTACTGCTTTGAAGATGATTTCTACTATTGCTGCTTTAAAAGAAAATGTTTATGCTGCTTCAGAGACTTCAGGACAGACAGAGAAGACTCTCTTACCAATTCCATAGAAATCTTCCACTGCTGCTTGGACCACTGCTGCTCCGCGGAATGACCATCAGGAAACACGCTCTAAGAAGACTCTCAGCACTTCCAGGATGCCGCAGATGAGCAGCATTAATAGGACAAGCAGCACTTCCTTGAAGAAAACCCTTGGAGCTGCTGCTGCAGGGAGAGCTTGCACCTCGAGGATGGCCTTCCAGGAAATTACAGCCAGGACAAACATCATCTTGCCCACACTTGAAGAGTAGGATGCCACAAGGAGAACTTATTCTGCCTCTTCCAGTGCCCAGGATATTGATGCTGGTCGTTGTCCTGCTGTGATAGAAGGTACCTCAGCCAGTGGAACCAGCCTCTCCTCAGAAACCACCAAGCGGGACCTCAATATCTCACTAGATGCCTGCCCAGCTGAACCTCTCAATACTTCTCTCTCAGATCAAGAAGAATCCACTGATATGACTGGAGCCCATCCAACAGAGGGAGAAGAAAGGGAGGATGATTGCATCTTCCTCCAGTATCCCCTCCCTATGGACATACTCCTCTGCCCCTTCTGCTATCCGGTCTGAGGATTCCAGTACCTCGGTGGTCTCAGAAGACACCTCAAGAAAATCCATTACAAATGGATTGCCTTCCGGTGTGTCCTCTGTGACTTGCCTTTTGAGAAGCAGAAGAAATGCAAGTCACATCAAGTTACCTCCAAAGGACATCTTGCACCGGAAGAGTCCAACTCTACCAGACTATGTTGCTGCCATCCCATTTCTGCTCTGAATGCAGAAACTTCACTTATTCTAACTCTGGCTTCTGACTCCCCAAATACTCTGACTACTGCATCCCAGCCAGCTCCCCCAGAACCACACAACGAAAAGGCAGTCCAACAGTCTACTGATGGAAGGACTACCCCTGTCCCTGGGACCACCCAACATGATACTACCATTGAAAGGGTAAGTGCTGCCTCAAAAATCCCTAAACTGGATCCCGCCAAGAGGAGGATTGGCCTCCAACACCACCCGATGGGAGCTTGCCCCCAGAAAGTCTCACACTGCATCAAAGACCCCCCAGGCAGAACTCATCCACAGAAAGACCAGCGTTGTCCTGGAAACTCCCAAGCAAGACCGCATCTCTAACCTATAGGATTAACCTGGTTGCTCACCATATATATATATATTTTTTTCTTATAGTTTAAGTATTTGATTTATTGTAATAGGTTTATATTAAAGTAAATTCGGCTGTAATGCAACGGACCTACAGGCCATATCCTTTATGTTGAGCTAAGGCAAAGTTAGCATATCTATGTCTGGGACCTTTCACCCAGAAGGAAAGTCAGCACTCCCACATATGTCTGAGACCTTTCACCTAGATATATAGATAATGGTAAAATGGCCTAGGGTATTTCCAAGTCTGTACTCACAAACTTAACAGGTACACCACAAGGAAAGAACTGAAATAACCAGAGAACAAAAATAATATATATGTGTATGATCTAATGTCATTAATATGAATGTGCATGTCATCAGTACACACAAACATACTAGCCTATGGCGTAAGTGTACCCTAACATTGTTGTGGGTGAGAAATTAAGTTTGGGCATAGAAGGAAGTATTTCAGGCACTTGTGCCCTATAAAAGAGGTGACCCACCTTGCTAGAGAGATCTATCTATCTATGATGACTACCCTTGGTTTCCCTAAGCTTTTGTTCTTAGTTTCATTTATTAGGTTTTAAGTTTAAGTTAGTTAAGAAAATTCTAAGGTAGCTTTGATAGTTCTTAGCACTAGCTTCTTCTAAGCGTTGTACCTCTCACTCAAGAATTGAGGAACCTGAACCACCAGAGGCGAGGCTGGTCCTGTGTCTCTTATCACAGGCTCTCAAGGAAGGGTGTGAGTATATTAACCAAAGCTTTGTAGTACATAATACCGTATGTATCTTCTGAATAGCAGTATTACAATTGTAACTTTGCAGCTCTGATTATTTTACCATTTAATTACTACTTCATTTATTTTAATAAAAAGTCTTTACGGATATATCTTTCTTAGTGTGAGCTTCCTGTCATACCCCCAAGGGTCCTTTGTAAATCCTGTGGATCCTGATTCTGGAAAAGACCTTTTATCTTTTGATCAAACAGATTGGTGAGCCTGAAACCGATACTATCCAAATTAATATTATTAACCTCCTAAATCAGGCAACAAAGTACTAACATCACTGCCCAGGCCACCCAGCTAGACCTAGCCAGTGGAGGAGCTATCGCCACTGCTAGGACCATGCAACAGGTCCTAACCCCTAGGCAGACCAGCATGGCCTGCAACACCACCCAATGGGAGCTTGTTCCCAGAAAGTCTCACACTGCATCAAAGTCCCCCCAGACAGAACTCATCCACAGAAAGACCAGGCCATCCTGGAAACTCACAAGCCAGACCTGATCCCTAAAAGGGCCAATACCGATGCCTATAAATCTGTCCCTCCTAAAAGGACCAGTGCTGCTCTAAAATCTGTACGGGAAGACACTGCCCTCATTCTGGAGATCACGCCTCAAGATCCAGCCAGATGGAGTACTCAGCGTTAGGAGGAAAATAGGCAACAGGCTAATCCTACAGCAATTTTCCAGCCTGAACCTGCGGAGATTGAGCAGCAACAGGAGCAGCAGCCTTCGGTGAGGGCAGCCACACCATGGCAAGCTGTTTAAATAGAGGAGTTGGCAAGGACAGCCTCCTTCGATGACTTTGACCTCCTTGTAGACAGACTCACTAAAGACCTGTCTGCAGAAATCATATCTGTGAGGAAAAGAACTCAGGAGAACACAACAACTGCTCACAGAACTCCTGAGTCAGGCCACAACAACAACAACAACAACATGAGAGAAGCCAGGAGAAGGAACTTCAGTCATTGATACTATCCAGCAGCAGCACCCAGGGTCCAGAAGCTCTACCAGTGAAACCATCCTAAGGCTATGAGAGAGATCCTCAACAGGCCCTCATCTTACTGATCAATCCCGTTGGAGAGACTATTCTCATACTTCAAGGATGTATTCGACTGCTTAGCTCAGAACATCACACAGCATCCAGGGTGCCTTCATCCTTTATCCCATGTTTACTGTGCAGGGGACCTGGAACAAGACTTTACATCATGGGAAGTAGAGATCAGACTTACAAAGACCAAAAACAGAGCCCCAGGAAAAGACAGCATTTGCTATAACTTCCTGAAAAAATGAGACCCCGGTTGCCTGGTATTAACTGCCATTTTCAACAAATGCAAAAAATTCTGCCATACCCCAGCTCCTGGAAGAAGTCTATGATGGTGCTTATCTACAAGAAAGGCAAGAGAGATGACTCCAGCAACTGGAGACCCATCTCTCTCTGTTCCACCATGTACAAACTGTATGCCAGCTGCCTTGCATCTAGGATACAGACTGGTCTGTGAAAGGAGGAGCCATCAGCTTCATGCAGAAAGGCTTCATGTCCTGCAATGGCTGTTATGAACACAACTTTGTCCTTCAGACCACCATCCACACAGCCAAGAGGGCACAGATGCAATATGCCATAGTGTGGCTCGACCTAGCTAATGCTTTTGGACTGATGCCCCACCAGCACATTTTTGCCATGCTGCAAGAGTTTGGGATGCTTGAAAACTTTCTCCAACTGAGCCCGGAACTTTCTGAAGGCTGCACGACCACCATCCGCTCCATGGAAGGAGAGACACCTGAAATTCCTATCCATAGCGGCATGAAGCATCCTGCTGAATAGAGCCACCTGCCATGGAAATCGGGACAAACAATGCAGGAAGTGTGGCTAGGCCAACGAGACACTACTCCACATCTTGTGTAGCTGCAAGCCCCATTCCAGAGCCAGGAAACTGCGACATAACACCATCCATGATTGTCTAGTCAGAGCCATCCTGCCACCCATAGGGAAGGTGGCCATGAACTCTGCCATCCCCGGAACCGACAGCCAACTTCGACCGGACATCGTCAGCACCAATGAGGACCAGAAGAAGATCATGATGGTGGACATCACAGTTTCCTTTCAGAACAGGATCCCAGCATCCCGCAACACCCAAGCTCGAAAGGTGGAGAAATACACCTGTCTGGCCGAAACCTTGAGAAGTAAAGGTTACCATATTCAGATACATGTGCTGATCATCGGAGCCCTGGGTGCCTGGGACCCCAGTAATGAGCGAGTGTTGAGAGAATGCGGAATCGGTCAGCACTATGCTTGGCTGATGCGGCAACTCATGGTATCGGATGCCATCAGGTGGTTGAGGGACATTTACATAGAACACATCACTGGATATCGGCAATACCAGGAAGGATGAGCTGGAGTGACAATGAGAAGCACAGTGGGGAAAGTAACTGTAATACTTTCCACATGGATTGTATTTTCTAAATGCACAGCCTACCCTAAATTCTCAATTACTGAGGGACAATCTTCACTCATTATCAGTGATTTCCACTCCATTGCTGTTGCAACAAGACTCACTTGAGTCTTAACCAGCTCTGTTATTACACAGTGAAGAGAGGAAGGGTCAGATGGGGTGTAGGACCCTGGGTCATGGCCCACACCATCAGTTTCAAGTACCTATATCCAACCTCTCTCAACTCCACTGAGCTTTGGCACCCATGTCCGCTGTCTAGAAAGTACAGTTTAGTTGAGGGTGAGTCCCTCAATCAGGGTATGCCAAGCACAGTTCTGCTGCCCTTGATTCACACAACAAGAATAACAACACTTTATTACCCCTGCCCCCAATAACAAAATGGTTTGGGATCCAACACCAGCCAAAAGTGATCATTTTTCTTTTTAATATAAGTGGCACCACACTATTTAATATTATATTTAATATATTTAATAATTTAAACATTTAATGGGGTGTAACCATCATAATACCTATTAATTTTTTTGCAAACCTAAAAAAAGGCCTCATTGATAAATATATGTACATATATATTTGCCTACACAAATAATGCAATTGCAAAAAAAAAAAAAGAATTCTTGTTGATTAATCACAATGATGTTTTCATTCAAAGGAACAATGTTAAGGGAAATTTCAACATTAATATAAAGGTAATATTAGCAAAATATCATTTTCTTGTTTGGGTTAATACACTTGTTTGCCTTATTAAATACTGAAATATTGAATGTTATAAGAATGTTATAGCAAAAATGTCAAGAAATATAATATGTATGATGTCTGGTTATGTTGCAAATTGTTAAAACTAACCAAACAATTTCAGCAGGTTTCTTCCTTTGTCTCCCAAACAAAACCAAATGTCATAAAAATTGAATACCCTCAAAGTATTTGCATAGACCCACATTTAAAATTAATTTTAGTTTAATTTTTACACTCTTTTCTTTTACACTATGTTAGAGGGAAGTAGTAGTTGATAACATTTGTCCTTTCAAATAGTTAACAAAAGTTGAATTGGTATCACAAGCAAATTATCTCTAAAAAGCTTGGGTAAAGAATTCTGTTACCCTTTTGATAAAACAGAGAGCTCAGCAGGGAAGATCAATACACCTTCTCACAGAAGATGATGAACATCTATTCTAGCAGTCAAACACTATATTTATTATGAAAAATCAGTAATGTATATGTTTAGTGAAAAGGAATGTCTATGCTACAAATGCAAACATATCTAAAATGGTTCTGTTTGTACTAAAGAATTCGGACAATCAGAACAAAAGTATAGCTTGCATTATAAAAGACTTGGTCCCTATGACATTGTAAGCAAACTAAGTTAATCTATGTATAAAATTTTGGTTACTGAAAACAAGAGAAATGTAAAACAAACAAGCAAAAACTTCATGTTAACCAACTTTAAGCTGTTTAAAGGTACATCCCACAAACTGAAGATATCTGTTCACAGTAAAGAAACCCCATGGCATCAAGAAAATAAAAATGAAATGCTTTATAAATAACAGACTGGTCAACTACACCTCTGTCTACCATAAGTGGATAATCAAGTGAGCAATCAGCTAGAAAACAGTAGCTGGATCATGTCTAACTGCCATTTAAACTTGCATCTTATTGAGCAAAGTGAGTTCATGTTCCTGTGGTTTCACATCTTTATCACTGAAACATGGATGAATTTGGCTATTGTGTAAAAGCAACTGTATTATTTCTGTATACCTCTTTGTTAATTGATATACTAGCATCTTATCAGGAATGTGCAGAAAACTTAAGGGATGTGCAAAAGACTATTCTGTAGTCTGTTATTTAAAAAAATAGGGGACTCCAAAAATTAGATGAAATTATGGATTACGTTTCAAGATTACCTGACTCTGAAAATCTATTTGGGATGGGGTACTATGAAATATAACAACAAAACCTTAACTATTTTGAACACCGGGCAGCGGAAACTGTCTCTGAAATTGTAATTCATGATATTAAGGCCCTGGCTACTGAAGAAATGGTACACCGTTTATAATGTGCATGACAATGCTAAATTGTTTAACCAAATACAAGTAAAATGTAACAAACTAATTGCAGCAAACAATAAAAGGCAAGGAAAAAGCAAATTGGTAAACAATTTTTGTATGCTTTATGGAAGTTACCTAGTAACTACAATTGTGTGGACAAATTCCCTATTAGTACCAGTCATAATTTGGAGTTAGTGACACTGTATTCTAAGTGAGGCACATGGTATTTAAAACAATTCTGTTCAGTGTCTGGTTACCAATATTGAATACAGACTAATACAGCAATATTTGATAAATTGGTTACGGTATATCTAGAATCAGAGGGGTGTCCATGTTAGTCTGTATCCACAAAAACAATGTGGAGTCCGGTGGTACCTTAAAGACTAACAGATTTATTCGGGCATAAGCTTTTGTGGGTAAAAAACCCACTTTAGATGCATGGGTAAAAAACCCACTTCTTCCATGCCTCTGAAGAACTGTTTTTTTTTTTTACCCACGAAAGCTAATGGCCAAATAAATCTGTTAGTCTTTAAGGTACATTTAGAGGATTATCTGGAAGACAGTATCTACAAGAAACAACTGGATCTATGTCAGCTACCGGTGTACCACTGAGCAATGCAAACCTAAAGCATGGCGCCATGGCTTGTTATGCCAGGAATGTTGTTGATATCACAACTCCAGTGTGTGGCCACAAAGTTTCAGACCAATCCAATTGAATGGAGAAACTAGTCACTCCTATCTCTTGCCTGCTAAAGCTTACCAGATGGTAACAACTAGCAGAAGGGGTAGCCTACAACATGGTTGGACACTACTGTGTAGTAACTGATTACAAGAAATTTATATTCAAAGGCCTCATTTGTGATATCACTACTCCAATTTTCTGTTTTACTACTCGTATACATAGCACCGTGGAACACTCTAAAATAATATCTATCCCAGTATTTCACAACAACTCCAAAACTACACCCCTTAATCAAAATCCTGAATCTAACATTTCCGCATTCAATATATGGGACTATACAACTGAAAAAAGGTAATTTGTCTATTGGTGGTATGGCAGAATGTGCAGACCAAGGGACAGATTAGGCATGAATGTGTGGATTGTAATGTAAGGTGGCCAACTAACAGTGTTTAGTCCGCTGGGTCATCTGCAGTGCATGCATTATGCTTTTTTGTGTTGATGGGTAAAAATCCTCCCCATAAAAAAGCAAAACCTGTGGGAATGGAGTAGAAAGAGAGAGTCTGGAGGACAGGGCCTGGTGCAAGGCCTGAGGCCGGAACCAAAGTCAGCAAAAGTTATCCTATGAGCAAAAGTCAGGCCCTGTCAAAAGCATATCCTTGCCTGCAAGGTCAGTGTCCTGAACATGAGCTTGGCACCCGTATTGCTAGCATTGCTAAAACACATTGAATATGTAAACACTTTCCAGCAGGCCAACACAAGAACACACCAACCTAGCACATGATGAGATGGTTTGACAGAAGTGATGAAGAGTGATGTTCCATCTGAAACATCAGGAATAAAGTACAAAGACAGGTGGTGAATAGGGATGTTTTGTCTGAAGCATCAGGAGAAAGGTACAAAGGGAGGTAACAAACATTTCATGAAAAACGTAAGGTGATACATAAGTTGTTTGTCCCAAATTGTCTGACTCAGTCTATAAATGTTGAGGTACCTAGAGGGGAAGAGAAAGTCCCACCATTCACTGAGCTGGTCCATTGTACTGGACTCTTTGGGCAGGTACATTGAGGTCTTATGGGCTGACTACCTGGCCAGAGTTGGTGCAGCAAACAGAGAGAACAAGTGACAATAAGAGGATGGACTAATCTGCTCATCACTCCTCAGGATTTTGGAATCCTCAGAAAGAAAAGGATTTCAGGAAAAAAAATTAGCAGAAGAAGCAGCTGACTGACAACTGCTACAGAGAGTTTTATCCTCATGACTCCCTTTTATCCTCATCATCTCTTAGGACCCTGGGACCTTCTTCATTTTAATCCTGAGAGATGTGCTGACCAGGCCGTGTAAGAAAGAAGGGCCCAGATAATGTCACCACCTTCTCTGGCACAGGCTAAATCCCAAATACACCTGGGATGTGAGACTTTATCTCTGCCTACCCATACATGTAGGGTTTCCTTCCCCACTTTTTTTCTCTTCTTTCCTATCTCTCCTATCTTTTTGCCTTCTCTCTCAGAAGAGTCTGGCTTAGTTGGCCAAGACTGCCCATTTTGCAAACCTGCTGTGAATCGGTGACCAGAAAGAGGCAGCTAAAAGCAGCTCCCTAAACCGCCCAATGCTGGTACAAGTTTGCCAGGTCTCAGAGTGGCTGATCAGCCCATGTGCTGGTCCTGCATTTTACCAGAAGTGAGAGTCAACACCAGAGACAGAAGCTGCATTTTCTATCTTTGCTTTTCTTTTCTCTCCCCTTTCTTTTTGCCTTCTAGGAAATGGGCCCAGACTTTAACAAGAACATCACCATGAGATCCAGCCCATCTCAATTAACTTCTTCCTTCTCCCCCACAAAGGACAGTTATTACTGTCTTTAATGCCATTCAACTGAGTATTAAACAAGGTAATGGCTGATGGGGTTCTTTCTGAAATGAGGGACATTGTTAAAATCAAAGCCTTACTTAACACTTTACATTCAATGTGCTTTACCTGTTTTTCCTTCTTTTCTGTGTCTTTAATAAACAGTGAAAGAAATTAATGGTGAGTTTGCTATGGTACTGAGCAGGCTGATGTCTCTATATACCAGACTTCAAACTTTGTATAAAACCATTGGACAATGACTGGGTTATGTTAACATCTTTGACTCTTTGGGCCCCTATGGTCCTTCTAAATTAATAAAAACAGAGGTTGTGTGCAAGAAGCAGCAGCTTGGATTAGATGTATTAAGAGGCAGAAAGACTAAGATAGTTGACCTGGAATCTGGAGTCTGGATCCAGAATTTCTGTTTCATGGAAAAATCTTCACTTTGAAACTTGTTTTGGTTCTTAATTGAATGTTGAAATTTCCCATGAAACAAACTTTTTATTAAAAAAATGGGATCAACCAAATGTTTTATTTTGATACTCTACGTGTATATTGAAAATGTCAAACCTGAATAGTTGAACAATATCAAATCATTTTTTTCCAATTTTTTAAAAACAAAACATTATTGAAATCAACACATTAATGGAAAAGTTTTGGTTTTAACCAAACAGCAATTCCCAAAGGAGAAATATTGTGTTGGAAAATTGCTCTTTTTACAACATTTGATGCTTGTTTTAAATTAATTGTACATAGAACACCTGCATTTGTAAGCTGTTGATATCCTAAAATCCATTAAAGTTAGAAGGAATAAAAAGTATAATTCATCAGCACAATATATTACAATAAATCAGCTACACCCAGTAAGCGGCAACACCTAGAATTTTGCCCATCCCTAGAAGCTCTCTGAGATACATGGAAAATTGTAACAGTATGTGCTTAAGATCAAGGCATTTGGGCTGTTTTGGACCAAGGCAGGTATTAAGGGCTAGATTTTTGACACTTGTTGATTTCAATGGGTGTTAGGAGACTAGATGCTTTTGAAAATCCCATTATATCCCTTACTACTTTTAAAAATCTGGTCCTTTAATTCTGGAATTTAAAGCTCTCATGGAGAACACTCCTGACACTGATTCTTCTCTTCTGTAGTGAGCAGGGGTCAAGTCTGATTGCCACACTCCTTTCTCTCAATGTGGGTATCATTTCCTGGGAAAAAGGCCATGTCTCCGTTAGGTATTGTCTGAGAGATTCAGCCTTGCGTGGTTCTCTGGAGAATCCTTTATTGGAAAGGGTGAATGGAAGTGATGTTGCAGTAGGATTTTGCTTCCTCTATATTGGATGTTTGCATTTTAAACATGACATTCTGCTAAGTAAGCTGGAAAATTGTGGAACTACAATTAAGTGGATACATAATTGGTTAAACAACTGCAAATAAAGAGTAATTATTAATGGTATGATGCAGGGCTGGATTAACCATTAGGCTAATAAGGCTATAGCCTTAGGCACTCCTATTTTTAAGCCCTACTCGTCAGTCAGGGGACTCGGCCGGGGATGGGTGAGGTGGGGGGCAGCGAGCTTGCTCACATAGCCCTGCTGGAGCAAACCACTCCTCTGCCAGCAGGAAAGTCAAAGCAGCCCCCTGTGGCTTGGAAGGACCTCAGCCAGCAGACAGCCAGTAGCCTGTTGCATCTCTCCATGCTGCAGGAACACACTACCTGGTATCTGGTTACCACTGGTGACTGGACATTAAAAACCTGTGCCAGTCATGGGTATAGTTTGAGCAGGCACTGTCCCCCCGCCACTCCCTCCACCACCAATTTCTCCGGAGCTTTGCTTAGCTGTCAGTGACGGAAGAGGCTTCCTCTGTCCTTCTCCTCCCTGAGGCTGGCAAGCAGCTCCAGGATACTCCCTCCTGGGACCTAGTGCCCATTACCGTCATCATCTATGTGTGCTGGGTACCGTTTCTGGACAACTGGCCAAGGGAGTGGTGGGGGAAGAGGCAGTACCAGAGCAGTAGGGTGGGAAGCTTGCACAGAACCTGCACACATTTTATCCAGCTCCAGACAGAACTATTGCCCCTCCCATGTACACCTCTACCCTGATATAACATGACCTGATATAACACGAATTCGGATATAACGTGGTAAAGCAGCGCTCCGCGGGGGAGGGGCTGCACACTCCAGCGGATCAAAGCAAGTTCAATATAACGTGATTTCACCTATAACGCGGTAAGATTTTTTGGCTCCCGAGGACAGCGTTATATCGGGGTAGAGGTGTATAAGGAACGAATTCCCACACATTTGTAGGAAAAACAAAACAAAGCCTCCCATCCTGGATACCAGTACTTTAACTTTTACAGTACCTTTCATTGAGGGGCTTCAGATTTATGATGCATTGTGTTCAATACTGTATTGAACGGTACTAAAAGTCAAAGAAATCCAATTTTTTTTTATTTCATGCATTTCTCTGTACTTGGATGCATAGGCAACCAAGTTCTTTCCTTATGCTTAGCCTAGTTCCACAGGCCAACACATCTTTGCACTTTTAAGAGGCTGCAAAAGCACTTGAGGAAGCTCAACACACAATGTTGTAGGTTTCTCCCTCCCATCTCCCTCAAGGATTTTAAATCCACTTCTTAGCAGGCTCTGATAGAAAGACTGGCTGAATAGACTAAAGGAAGGTTCTGTCCATTTGCAGGTACTCTAGCAGTTCAATCCATCATAAAAGTACCTCACATTTGATTTATTTTGAGTTTCATGCCAAAAACTTAAAGCTAAATAAACCTGAAGTTAATCCTCATTTTTCTGCCCCAACTCAAACTAACTTCTTTCTCAAGTGGAAAAAGTTGGGTAAGCATGGAGAGTGATTCCAGAAGGGAATGAGAACACAAGCCAATTCCTGCTGACAGAGCTGGCCTAACTCTGATCCTACCGAGGTCTGTGGGATTTGTACCACTGACTGTACACCTAAAGTTCTGCAATATATAGCAACTTTGTCATGCTGACTACTTTAACTCTGGGCAAACTATCACTCCTAGAATTACACTCCACAAATACTTGCCTCCCAAAGTCAGATTCCTGGAGCCATAAGTGGTGCATTGAGGATTGTCCCTGAGAGACAGCGCCCACCACCCTCAGAAAGAAAAAAACACCCCCTGCTTTTCTTAAGGTCGGAAATTCTGGCAATGTTTTTTTGCACAGGCCCAGAGATCAAACCATGGCTAAAATGATCTAAATTGCTAGGTAAACCCCACCTAGGTTACAACATCCACTGTCCCTTTCGAAGAGCAAAACTGAAAATAGCATTCAGAAAAGGGTTAACTCCATAAATAGCCTAACGCTTACAAACAGATCATATTGAACATGGGCAGAAAGAAAGATAGAGAGAGAGAGACCAAGAGTGTTCATGATTCCAGAAGAGACCAGTGTGATCATCTCGTCTGTTCTCCTGCATAACACGGGCCAGAGAACTACCTCAAATAACATCTGTTGAAAGGTAACTGTGACTTGTAGGACCTGGATGGCTTTGATGCAATTTTATGGCCTATGACTAGTTTGACTGCAAATTGGGGCAGAATTCTGAAACACAGAAGGTTGCAAAAGGTGCTCAATCTGTCTCTCTCATAGTTTCTTTTTTTTAATGTTGGGGAAATGTAATCTAACTACAGCAGAAAATTCAGAAGGTGATCAAATAATTTTGAAAAGAAAATAATACATATACAAATGTTTCCTGTGAGCGCCTGACAATCTGTATAGGGCTAACACTGGGATTTTCAGAATAATGGCTCTTGTATAATGGATACTAGGGGGTAGCAGAGGGTGGGGTGGGGAAGGGGTGGCTATACTGTATAATGGGCACTAGGGGCAACACAGGGTGAGGGATGGGGAACAGGCAGCCATATTATATAATGGGCACTGAGCAGGACCTGCTCTAGGCACCAGCAAAGCAAGCAAATGCTTGGGGTCGCACATTTCCAGGGGCAGCATTCCAGCCGATGTCTTGAAAAATTCCAACATCAAGCCCCAGGTCTCCTTGGGCAACAAAGTGTCAACCAACTGCCTGGATGTGGCCGTCAGCAGTCCTCTGGGCTACTGCTACAAAGTCTTCCTGACTCCGGAGTCCACCAAAAGCTACTTCATGTTCCTAAAGCCCTACAGCCCGAGTCCCCCGAGGAACAACGAGAAAGTGGCCGAGAACTTACCAGGACTGGGAAGGAAGCTCCGAGCAACCAATAACACTGTCAGTGCCGCAAGCCAGGTAACCCTGCACTGCCGTACAGCCAGTGGGGCTTAGTGAGATGCACCGGAAGAGAGTGCCATGAAATACCCCTTCAAGGGTTAGCCCGGCTTTCCCCTTTCTTCTCTCCCTCCCCCGCCCCCTTGGACATGAATGTGAGCCAGGAGAAATCCTTTCATTCAGGCACAACTTTTTAAAGATAAGTAGCTGACCCTTTGATCAAGTGGCACCCGTCGGACAGCAGGCAATTCTCCAGCGCGCTCCTTACCCATGTCAGTGAATGCATTGGGGAATGTCAGGCTCATTTTAAATGAGCGAAAGTAGCAGAAGTGCTCAGAAGCAGCAGCCCAGCTCCTATTAAGACTGAAATACGGAGCGTGCCCAGGAAAGCCAAGGGCTGTCTCAAGAGATAACTGTCCCCTTTTGAGGGCTCTCGCTTAGCCTCCGATCGCAGCTGCACAAGCCCATAGCCTTCCTTCAAGAGACCCAGACGTGACACCGGGGCAGCAAAGCAAGTGGTGATTTAAGCCTCTTGAAATGTCACTCTCTATTCTTTATTTCGCTCCACACATATTACAGGTGGCACGAGTTACCCCAGCACTCTAGTGGCCCATGGGGCTTTTCAGCTCCTTTGTCTCAATAAGAAATTCAGTCAGATACACCTGGCTCAAGCAGATTTAGATGCAGTCGTTGCCCAATGCTGCATCAGTACCGCACCCAGTCAAAAAAAAAAAAAAAAAAACCAAAACAACAACAACAAAATTGCAAAGTGCAAAAATGTGTAAAAGCCAAAAAAGAGGGCGGGAGGGGGCAGCCAAATTTTTTTTTGCTTGGGGTGGCAAAAAACCTAGAGCCGGCCCTGGCAATGAGGCAGAAGAGCGTGGGGTGGGGAAGTGGTGACTGTACTGTATAATGGGCACTAAGGACAGCAGAGTGTGGGGTGGTGAACTTGATAGAGTGTGTGTACATGTGCACGCATGCATGTTTTTGCAATGCTGCAGTCTACTGACTTGGATCTTTTCCAGTGTGCAGTCTTTGCCCTCTGCTGTGAACAGCTAGTGCACGTCACTTTAACCCAGTTAGGGGCCTATATTAATGAGAAGTGGGAGGTTCTATGTTTGACAGTTTCTGTTCCTATGAAATTCCAAATAGCCATGTTGCACAGTTTATGCAACACAGCAAAGTGAACCTTCCCCTTTTGTACAGACTGCTCTATCCCACTATGGGCTTTCTGAAATCCAGTGATTTACTAATGACATGTGGGTAAAGGCAGCCCCCCTTTCCGCATCTCTTGTACCCTCCAGAACTAAAATGGCCTACATCTCCCTTCCCAGTAGGGTTCACAGCCACAGACACGTTTTCATTTAGTTTAGTTGTTGTGTGCTCCCTGCTCTACAGTCACAGCCCTCACTATCAGGGCCGGCTTTGGCTTTTTTGCCGCCCCAGGCAAAAAAGCCTCTGGCCGCCCCCCCCCTCCGTGTGGCAGGGGAGGGCGGCCGGAGCCCCGGGGGGGAGGGCGGTGAGCCCCAGCTGGGGCTCTGCTCTCCCCGGCGGCTGGGGGGGGGGGCTCCAGGGGGGGAGGGTGGCTGGAGCCCTGGGAGGAGGGCGGAGTGCCCGGCCAGGGCTCCGCTCTCCCCGGCGGCCAGAGCGCCGGGGGGAGGGCGGAGTGCCCGGCCGGGGCTCCACTCTCCCCAGCAGCCAGAGTGCCAAGGGGAGGGCGGCGAGCCCAGCCATGGCCCCGCTCTCCCCGGAGCCGGAGCGCCGCACCGTGCCGCCCCCCTCCAGGTGCCGCCCCAAGCACAAGCTTGGTTGGCTGGTGCCTGGAGCTGGCCCTGCTCACTATTCCCTTGGAGAAGGTGCAGGTAATGGCATGAGATGACAAATACATCACCTCTTCATATGGTCTCACTTGGCATTAAGGTTCCACTTCTAAGTTGTTTGAAAGGAAGTAGTATGTGAGCAATAGATGTTATCAGCATGTTACAGACCTGATTAGTATGTGTTGTTGATGGTTATGGGCCTTAAAGATGTTATTGAATGTTATAAACCATGATTAAAAGCAATTTATTCATCTGTTGGACTCCATAACAATTGATTGACCATGAATTAAAATATTTATTAAGCCTTTATAAACTATTTGTAAGTGGGACCTTAATATAATGTGGGACCCAAGTTATATGCTGCATTAATTCCTACATGTCCCCAATTCAGCAAAGCACTTAATCATATGGCTAACTTGTCTTATTTTGCTGAATTGCAGCCATATATAAGAGTAGAGATTTGAGTTCCCTTTATGTAGCAATGGGTATCTCTGTCCTGTATACAGAACATGGATGGGGTGAGAGGGTAGAGATCAGATTGAAGCTGAAAACTTCAATGTGAATTTCCTAACCTTTGACTCTGAATTATTCCTCATTGTCTTTTGTCAATGAGAGACTCTGGTGCTCAAGGACTGCAGTGAGAGGACCTTCAAATGCTTCAAATGGTGGTATATTGCTTCACTGCTAACCCAGCATTCATCCCGTAAGTGTGATGAAAACAATTCTTTGAAGTCAGAAGTTCTTCTCTCCCCAGGACCTTCCCTAGAGGTTGTTTCACTCTATTACCCTGATGTCTAATTGTCTAAAAATAAAATAAATCTTTATTCTCATGCTGTTCTCCATAATTGAAAATACTCATTAGCAGAGGTGTCAATGGAGATTTCACTTCTTGTCTGCAAGATAAATGATGAAACAGAAGAGATATTCACTATATGCTCAGAGAAAGAAGGCAAGACACACCAAGGATGTCAGCAGCACCAGAGTCTCTAATCAGGAGCAGAGAGGTCTCATTACTGAGAGATTGGAAGCCCATGAAGTAGGTGGGAATAGAAAACTGCAGCACCTGTATTCTTGTCTTTGGATGAAGTGGTCACTACTGAGCTTTGGGTTTCTTCTGTACCTGTGTTAAGGTAAACACACTTTCCCACTTTCTTAGTTTACAATAAAATTATGCAGTGTAGAAAACCTTTTCCACTCAGCCTACCTGATGTAGGATTTTTCTACTCTGGAGCCTTACATAAGTCGCAGGGTTATGTAAAGAGTGAATTAGTTTGGTCCTGTTTTAGCTCTCATGCACCTAAGTCCCACTGAAGGCAATGGGACTTAGACACATGCATAAATATATGCAGCACTAAAGTAATGCAGAAAAAGTTGGCCATGTGCTAAGGCACCTGACCGAACTGGGGCCTTAGAATTGTAAAATACTTTGACAATGAAAAGGACTCAATACATGTAATTGTTCATACTATTTTAGTGTTCAAATGGAAAAATATGTCCTAAAAGATTCAGATTTATTCTATAGCAGTCTTGCGGTAAATGAAACTTCAACACTCTTTTTGATTAAACTGAAGACTAGTCTACACTACCGCGCTACGTCACCGCAGCTGCTTTAGTGAGTCTGGGGAGGACACAATATGCCTACGCCGCAGGGAGAACGTTCTTCCAATGGCATAATTACTTCACCTCAAGAAGAGGCAGAAATTATGTTGGCAGCAGAGCATATCCTGCCAACATAGTGTGGTGTGGACACCACTTTAAGTCACTGTAACTTGCATTGCTCAGGTTGGCTTTTTCACACCCCTGAGCAACGTAAGTTACGTCAAATTAAGCGGTAGTGTACACAAGCCCTTAGATTAACCATGTGGAAAAACAAAGATGCATTTATTTACCATTTCCATTTAACCTTCTCAAATGCAAATGCAAGGTTTTCCTACTGTAAGGGCAGTTTATATTGTACTGTGGTTGGTCAATAATAAGCCAACTGGAAAATGTCAACTGTTTTTTCACGGGACATTTCAATTTCCCCCTCCCATATTTTTTCTAAATTTCCCATTAAATATCTTGTTTTTTGAAAGCCAGTCTTGGTTAGAAATAATTAGGTTTTGGTAGACATGTCTGATTTCCAAAAAGCATTTTTTACTGAAAACTGAACCGAGAAATTGCATTTTTTAATTAAAAGAAAAAGAATATCTCCCATATTTTGGGGGTTTTTTTCAACAAAAAAATATTTTTAACAAAAAATTAATAGTTTCTACTACAAATGTTCCTTTTGTCAAAAACTCATTTATCATTTTAAATATTTCAGTTTAAAAGTTTCAATTAACTAGTAAGAGTCAACAAATATATGTTGTGAAGTTCCTTTAAATTAAATATTATTATTAGCACAAACCCAGCTATCTGTAGTGCAATTGTAAGCTGGATATTTATCTTCTAGATGCCACAGTTGTGACTACCAGCCTCAGCTGTGCAGGACATCCTATAACAGGCAGGAGAAATCTCATGGTCTGCCCCAGATTTACATAAAGTCTTCTGCCCTAGCTCACAGCAAGGAGTTGAGGGATTTTAATCTACAGCTGTGAACAGAGCTGTGAACCCCTCTATTCAGGGCAGGTGAAGCCACACCTGGAGTATTGTGCCCAGCTTTGGTCCCCACACTACAGAAGGGATGTGGACAAATTGGAGAGAATCCAACAGAGGGCAACAAAAATGATTATGGGGCTAGGGCACATGACTTGTGAGGTGAGGCTGAGGGAACTGGGGTTATTTAGTCTGCAGAAGAGAAGAGTGAGGGGGGATTTGATAGCAGCCTTCAACTACCTGAAGGGGGGTTCCAAAGAGGATTGAGCTTGGCTATTCTCAGTGGTGGCAGATGACAGAACAAGGAGTAATGGTCTCAAGTTGCAGTGGGGAAGGTCTAGGTTGGATATTAGGAAACACTATTTCACTAGGATGGTGGTGAAGCACTGGAATGGGTTACCTAGGGAGGTGCTGGAATCTCCATCCTTAGAGGTTTTTAAGGCCCGGCTTGACAAAGCCCTGGCTGGGATGATTTACTTGGTGTTGGTCCTGCTTTGAGTAGGGGATTGGACTAGATGACCTCCTTAGGTCTCTTCAAACCCTAATATTTTATGATTCTATGATTCTAACACCAGCATTCATGGTATCTCTTATCATAGATCATAAGAACATAAGAACATAAGCACCGACATACTGGGTTTGCCAATGTTCTATGTAGGTCAGTATCTTGTCTTCCACCAGTGACCAGTACCAGAGCTTCAGAGGAAGTAAACAGAACCAGACAATTATGGCTTCCTGGCTTCTGTCAGTCAGAGGTTTTGGGTCACCCAGAGCATAGGGTTGCATCACTGATAATCTTGGCTTCTAGCCACTGTTGGTTTTGAAGATCCCAAACTTCACTTCCTTTTATTTACTTTATTCAGAGAACCATCTAGCCTCTCCTCAAAGTGTTTTGTTTCCGTCCTATGTTTTATAGAGTCAGAGATTCTCAGGCCAGAGGGACCATTGTGATCATCTAGTCTGACCTCATGTAGAACACAGGACTTCCACAAAATAATTCCTGTCTGAACTAGATCATATCTCGTGGAAAAATAACCACTCTTGATTTAAAAATTGCAAGTGATGGAGAATCCACCACAACCTTTGGAAAGTTGTTCAAAAGGTTAATTATCTTTTGAAATTACACTTTATTTCCAGTCTGAATTTGTCTATGATGTGTCAAGTTCTCATATTCCTGTGTGTGCACTGATGATTCAGTTAATACAGAGATCCACATAATGGAGGTTCAAATAAACAGGTTTCTACTGTATTTCCCATAAAGTGGAAATTCTCCCCAAGAAGACCCTGGTAGCTGCTGGGATTGATTTTTTTTGTCACTTTCACAGCTACAATTGCAATATAATACTGGCAAATATCATTGTGGGTGATGAGAAGGTGGTGACCAGTGTTATAGACTTACCCCTTGACTTTTTATTTCCATCATTTTGAGGTTTTGGTTTGTGGGGAATGGCTGGACACAAGAGCAATCTTTCTGTCTGTGAAATTGTAATTACAAACATAGACATAATGTAAATAGGTAGGTAAAACACGCATTTTGCCAGTTGATTTTTAGCCCATGTTGAAGAGAATAGTCAATGCAATGACAAAAAACAAATTGCATACCAATTTAAAACAATAATTCTTTTTAATGCTCTCTTTTGAAGTTAAGATGTGACTTGGTTACAGTCTACAAGTACCTACACGGGGAACTAGAATTTAATAAAGACAAATTCTCTCTCTGAAATACATAATATAGTCTCTCAAGGTCCTTTCCAGTTCTACATTTCTATCATTCAATGAGTCTATATTAGACAAAATCAACACTGGACTCTATATTTAGAGGATGTTTTTTCTCCCATTTGTCAAGAGGTGGGGTAGAAGAGAATATCATACAATGATTATATCTGTCATTTGTTGGGTTTCTGGATGGACCTTTTCATAGATTTTTAAGACATGGGATTTTCTAAGGAGTGGAAGAAAGTAAGGTACACAAATACCATTTCAAGTAAACTGTAGCTGTATGCGTAACTCCCTTAGACTCCTTTAAAAATTCCAACCCATGATTCTAGACACCTTGGCACTCAAATGTGAATCTTCCAACCAACCATTTTACTGTTAGCCAACTGACTTGTGTTATGTAATATTTATGGAATTACATTTATATTGCTGCATGAAAATTTAAGATCATCTTCATTAAATAATATTACAGAATTCAATTTAATTGTCCTAGATACATCTCATGGCAAAAATAGAACAGGGAAATCAAACAGCCATCACAGAATTCATCCTCCTGGGATTTGGCAGTCATCCTGAACTGCGTGTTCCTCTCTTCCTGCTGTTTCTAGTGATCTACATTCTCACTGTGGCTGGGAACATCCTAATCATTGCGCTAGTTGTGGCTGATCCACACCTGCATACCCCCATGTACTTCTTCCTGGGGAACTTGTCCTGCTTGGAGACCTGCTACACTTCCACCATCCTGCCTAGGATGATGGCCAGTTTCCTGACAAATGAATATGTTGTTTCAGTAAATGGCTGTTTCTTGCAATATTATTTCTTTACCTGGCTAGCAGGATCTGAGTGTTGTCTCTTGTCTGTCATGTCTTACGATAGATATGTAGCGATATGCAAACCACTGCATTATGCAACTCTTATGAATGGCAAATTCTGCCTCCAGCTAGCAGCAGGGTCTTGGATCAATGGGATGGTGGCTAGTGCTATAGTAACATCTTTGATGTCACGTTTAATCTTCTGTGGCCCCAATGAAATTGACCATTTCTTTTGTGATTTCACCCCAGTAACTAAACTCTCCTGCAGTGACACCCGCCCAATTGAACTAGTCACTTTTGTCCTGGCCTCCATATTCACCCTGCCCCCATTTCTATTGACTCTCATCTCCTATGTTTGCATCATCATCACCATTCTGAGAATTCCGTCTCCCACCGGGAGGCAAAAAGCATTTTCCACCTGCTCCTCCCACCTCATTGTGGTGACCATTTTCTATGGGACCCTGAATATTGTGTACCTGTCTCCAAAAACCCCCACCCTGAGAGACCTGAACAAAGTCTTCTCCATCTTCTACACAGTCCTGACTCCTCTAGTCAACCCCATCATCTAC
This sequence comes from Trachemys scripta elegans, assembly GCF_013100865.1. Classification (NCBI taxonomy): domain Eukaryota; kingdom Metazoa; phylum Chordata; order Testudines; family Emydidae; genus Trachemys; species Trachemys scripta. The sequence goes on from NC_048309.1 coordinate 37,565,062, forward strand.
AGCCTGAGAAATAAAAATGTCAAGGAGGCTTTGGCGCACGTTAGGAGTGAGTGTGTGGCCTTGACAAGAGATCAGAGAATCCATGCTAATTTTTAAAGTACACTGAAAATGGAAACAATCATAGCTAAACAAGTCAGCTCAGTGGAGTATCTCTGGCCTGAGAGACATGAGCATGTACACTTTACTGATCTCTTACCTTACAGTCTGGCAGGTAGCCAGGTTATGATTCACTCTCATTTGACTTCTGTTGTTGCTTCTCTTTCATTTTGAATTTTAGAAAGGGGGTGGTGATGGCAAGGGACAAGGGCAGGCTTCTGTTGCTATGCATGGCTGGATGGTGGCTTTTAGAAATGTGCTGAGGAACCTGTCAAATGGACGGATGAGCAGGATGAAATCCAGGCTCAATGGCTTGGATACACAAAGGGGTTGAGGTGCCTAATTCCAGATTTAGGAACCTGCACCCCATTTTTAGGCACTACCAAAATCCACAAAATGACATCTGACAGGTGCCTTACCCGATAGGTGCCTAAATTCACTACGTGCCTAAATTTTTGCACCTATCTTTCTGCCTTTGCACATGTGCACTGCTGCTTTTATCTATGCCTCGGGGCACCTATCTTCTCCCTCATAACCTTTAGCCCTGGGTTTCGGGCACTCACCTGGGATGTGGGAGAACCCCTGTTGCAGTTCCCACTGTGCCTGCTGAGGCAAAGGGATTGAAGAGGGATCAGCTACTTCTCAGATGAGTGCTCTAACCACTAGGCTATAAAGTCTTCTCACTCTTTCTATGGCCCAATTAATATGTAATTATTCAATTATTTAATTAATGTGGAGCCACTCTGACAGGAGAGATTGAGGGAGACCCACATCTGAATATCCCATACCCCAGGGGGGCTCCAGGCTATAAGGGAGCTCAGTGTCTCAACACTTTTGTACATCCCTTTGTGGATCTGGGCCAAAGTTCCTTAAGACAAATGGAGGGGAGGAAGGCTGGTTGTGTAGGAGATATGGGACAAAGACTCAGGCTGGGGTTTTCAAAGGAGCTTAAGGGTCTTAGGCATCTAATTCCTATCGTATTTTAGCTTGGACATCTAAATCCACGGCATTATTTGAAAAATTCCAGCATAAATATAGAGCAAATTATGCATGTATCTGTTTATACATGATGTATTATATGTATTATAATATTTTAAATAATTTTAAAAATCTATTTCCATTGAAAATAAAATAACCTTTCCCCTGATACCTTACAAGGCATGCTTTGTATGTAAGATCATGATTATACGAAAATGAGGAATATGGGGGTTACAGTGTGCTCCCCCAAGGTATAGAATGTCACACACACTCCAAGACTATTGTGGATTTGGAAGCACTGGCCATTACATTAGCTCAAGAAAATCAGTTCTACGAAGCGTAAAAAAAGAGCACACTTTAGAGGATCTAAAACCATGCAGAAGAGGATAGTGGTTTATGCAGACAGAAACACATGCACATTTGTGTGTATGCACACATCAATTAATGTAAACATTCTAGCATAGTCTATAAAACCATTGAATTTGTGCATCACATATATTGTCCACATTTGGGGAAAGCTGTCTCACCTTGACCTGAATTACGCTGGTGTTTTGAGGGAAGCCTAAGACCAACAATTTCTTTCTTATTGCAAATCCTTTGGGGGAGATTGTTATTCCCAATCCAGTTCAAAGTTTTTAATAAGTATAATCAAGTCCCAAAACTTTTGAATAAGGTCTCACTTCAACCCATCACCATTAAGCTTTTATTTCTCCAAAGTGTTGTTTTTATTAATGTCTCATGTCACTGACTTGTGTTTTCCCAAATGTAATTGCATTTAGTGAAATAACCTAATGAGCCTCTGGGGGGAAATCTTTCACCTCATGGTGAAGCACTAGTTTACCTTTTGGAGTGATGACAATGGGCCAGATTGCCAGCTGGATTACACTGACGTTAACTCCATCGGTGTCAGTGGGCCAGATCCCCAGCTGGTGTAAACCAATGAATCTCCATTGGGGTTAGTGGCCAACATTCTCCTCTGATGTAAATTGACGTAGCTCTGCTGGATCCATGGGCCAGATCCCCAGCTGGTAGGCATAAGCTGTAGCTCCATTGGAGTCAATGGGCCAGATCCCCAGCTGATGCAAATTGATGTAGCCCCATTAAAGTAAACAGAGTTATGGGTTTACTAGAACTGATAATCTATCCCTATAGCTGCCCCTTTCTTATCCCTTATTTTTGGCAGCCATGTAGAGATCTGAGTATAGTATAGCTATCCCTTTTTCCACCCTAGAGCTTCTGCTGATATCTGGGCAACATCAAGAGCAACATACCTGTTCTTTCTCATATCAATCATGCAGTACAGTATGCATGCTAAGTTCTCATCAGTGACCCTATGCAGCCATGCAGCATGTAGACAGCATAGCTGCAGTATCTCCTTCCTTCCCAGGCTGAGGCAGGAAGGTCTGGTGGATTAGGCAATAGAAAAATTAATTTGTTTCCTAGCTCTGTCACCTATTTTCTGTGTGGCCTGCCAGGAAAGAAGTGGAAGTGGGTATGTCCAGTGTTCTCCATCCTTGGGCTAGTGGACTTGGGATCCTGTTGTGGTGAAACCCTACTTTTTCATCTCATGACTATGGCTACAGTTTGAGGTGCAAGAGATATGGGTCTCTATACATGTTTGTAACTATATAAATACTCTATGATGGAAAAACATGTCTAGTCATTCCCCAGAACCTGCCTGTAACCATCTAAACCCCACAGAGGTCCACTGCAAGTTATGACTTTCTTTGAAAATGTGTTTTTAATGGCATCAAGCAAGATTTTTACACACAACCTCCATGAAAATGCAGCTTTTTGTGTAAACTAATTTTATTTTTGCATGAATTTCCTCTCAAGGTAGCATCCTCTGGCACAGAGAAACTTTGCAATGCAACCAGTCAAATTAAGACGCTTTGTGTTTTATAGGGGTAGTAAATTGGTGAGAGGCCATGAGAAGGGAATGGGGCCTCTTTCTCTCTCATCACCAAGAACAGGCCTCTATCCCTGCATTGACATGGTAGTCAGGAATGGAAGCTGCTCTTTTACTCTCTCCCTCATTTCTATTAGCTGGAATGAAGCTACAGGAGGCTCTCACTTGTAATGGCTGCTGAGAGGTGCATGGAAAGAGATACACAGAGGAAGCTATAAGTGTTCTATGCTATTCTGAGCCCACCAATCAACCCTTTCAGATATAACCTGAGAAACAAGGAAGTTGATGCAGTGAGCAAAGCTCTCAGTGAGTTTGTGGCTTTGTCAAGAATTCAAATGCCCCTAGCAAATTGTTTTAGGCTGAAAACAAATGAGGATGATCTCAGATGATTCATTGAGTCATAACACAGTGTCCATGCTGTGGAATCTTGGTTCCCTTAATGTCAGTGATAAATCTTGCCTTGACTTCAACAGGGACTGAATTTCACCACATCCCATTTGTTTCTGGCGGCTGAAACACCATGTGAGAAAGTGATGACATACTGAGAAATTCTGACATCCTCTCACCTATTGGCAGAGTGGTAGACGCTTTTTATGCAATATCTTTTGTTCATGAAAAGCTGACTGCTTTTGAAATTTGTAGAGAAATATATATATATAAAATTTTTCCATTTTATTTGATGACACCCCAAAATGAAAGTTTTTCAGTTTTTGTTTTTTATTTGTTTAGGTTTTTACCTCTTTTCTTTTCTTTTCCTCATTTCCACCTCTTTCCTCATAATTTTGTTGGCAAAACAGAAAGAGGACAAACGTGGAGGGAAAAAAAGATGTAGTGAGGAGAAGAAAAAAAGGCAGAAAAGCCAACAAAAATAATCCTGAAATAATAAAAAAGTTCCAAAAAATTCCAAAATGTTTCAAATACATGAAAATTGCTATTTTTGGAAAGCTGGGAAATTAAACTTATTTCAAAATGTTCATCCGCAACTCTTTACCATTTCCAAAAAGCTCTAGCTTTAAGACTTAAGAACATAACATTAGAACATAAGAACAGCCATACTGCGTCAGACCAAAGGTCCATAGAATCAAAGAATCATAGAATATCAGAGTTGGAAGGGACCTCAAGAGGTCATCTAGTCCAACCCCCTGCTCAAAGCAGGACCAATTCCCAGCTAAATCATCCCAGCCAGGGCTTTCTCAAACCGGGCCTTAAAAACCTCCAAGGAAGGAGACTCCACCACCTCCCTAGGTAACGCATTCCAGTTTTTCACCACCCTCCTAGTGAAATAGTTTTTCCTGATATCCAACCTGGACCTCCCCCACTGCAACTTGAGACCATTGCTCCTTGTTATCTCATCTGCCACCACTGAGAACAGCTGAGCTCCATCCTCTTTGGAACCCCCCTTCAGGTAGTTGAAGGCTGCTATCAAATCCCCCCTCATTCTTCTCTTCTGGAGACTAAACAATCCCAGTTCCCTCAGCCTCTCCTCATAAGTCATGTGCTCCAGACCCCTAATCATTTTTGTTGCCCTCCACTGGACTCTTTCCAATTTTTCCACATCCTTCTTGTAGTGTGGGGCCCAAAACTGGACACAGTATTCCAGATGAGGCCTCACCAATGTCGAATAAAGGGGAACGATCACATCCCTCGATCTGCTGGCAAGGCCCCTACTTATACAGCCCAAAATGCCGTTAGCCTTCTTGGCAACAAGAGCACACTGTTGACTCATATCCAGCTTCTCATCCATTGTGACCCGTAGGTCCTTTTCTGCAGAACTGCTACCTAGCCATTCAGTCCCTAGTCTGTAGCAGTGCATGGGATTCTTCCGTCCTAAGTGCAGGACTCTGCACTTGTCCTTGTTGAACATCATCAGTTTCTTTTTGGCCCAATCCTCTAATTTGTCTAGGTCCCTCTGTATCCGATCCCTACCCTCTAGTGTATCTACCACGCCTCTTAGTTTAGTGTCATCTGCAAACTTGCTGAGAGTGCAGTCCACACCATCCTCCAGATCATTAATAAAGATATTAAACAAAACCGGCCCCAGGACCGACCCTTGGGGCACTCCGCTTGAAACCGGCTGCCAACTAGACATGGAGCCATTGATCACTACCCGTTGAGCCCGATGATCTAGCCAGCTTTCTATCCACCTTACAGTCCATTCATCCAGCCCATACTTCTTTAACTTGGCGGCAAGAATACTGTGGGAGACCGTATCAAAAGCTTTGCTAAAGTCAAGGAATAACACATCCACTGCTTTCCCTTCATCCACAGAGCCAGTTATCTCATCATAGAAGGCAATTAGGTTAGTCAGGCACGACTTCCCCTTCGTGAATCCATGCTGACTGTTCCTGATCACTTTCCTCTCCTCTAAATGTTTCATAATTGATTCCTTGAGGACCTGCTCCATGATTTTTCCAGGGACTGAGGTGAGGCTGACTTTCCTGTAATTCCCCGGATCCTCCTTCTTCCCTTTTTTAAAGATGGGCACTACATTAGCCTTTTTCCAGTCATCTGGGACCTCCCCCGATCGCCATGAGTTTTCAAAAATAATGGCTAATGGCTCTGCAATCTCACCGCCAACTCCTTTAGCACCCTCGGATGCAGCGCATCCGGCCCCAAGGACTTGTGCACGTCCAGTTTTTCTAAATAGTCACGAACCACTTCTTTCTCCACAGAGGGTTGGTCACCTTCTCCCCATGCTGTACTGCCCAGTGCAGCAATCTGGGAGTTGACCTTGTGCGTGAAGACAGAGGCAAAAAAATCATTGAGTACATTAGCTTTTTCCACATCCTCGGTCACTAGGTTGGGCCTCCCTCATTCAGTAAGGGGCCCACACTGTCCTTGATTTTTTTCTTGTTGCTAACATACCTGAAGAAACCCTTCTTGTTACTCTTAACATCTCTTGCTAACTGCAACTCCAAGTGTGATTTGGCCCTCCTGATTTCACTCCTGCACGTGTGAGCAATATTTTTATACTCCTCCCTAGTCATTTGTCCAATCTTCCACTTCTTGTAAGCTTCTTTTTTGCGTTTAAGATCAGCAAGGATTTCACTGTTTAGCCAAGCTGGTCGTCTGCCATATTTACTATTCTTTCTACACATCGGGACGGTTTGTTCCTGCAACCTCAATAAGGATTCTTTAAAATACAGCCAGCTCTCCTGGACCCCTTTGCCCTTCATGTTATTCTCCCAGGGGATCCTGCCCATCTCTTCCCTGAGGGAGTCAAAGTCTGCTTTTCTGAAGTCCAGGGTCCGTATTCTGCTGCTCTCCTTTCTTCCTTGTGTCAGGATCCTGAACTCGACCAGCTCATGGTCACTGCCTCCCAGGTTCCCATCCACTTTTGCTTCCCCTACTAGTTCTTCCCTGTTTGTGAGTAGCAGGTCAAGAAAAGCTTTGCCCCAAGTTGGTTCCTCCAGCACTTGCACCAGGAAATTGTCCCCTACACTATCCAAAAATTTCCTGGATTGCCTGTGCACCGCTGTATTGCTCTCCCAGCAGATATCAGGGTGATTAAAGTCTCCCATGAGAACCAGGGCCTGCGATCTAGCAACTTCTGCTAGTTGCCAGAAGAAAGCCTCGTCCACCTCATCCCCCTGGTCTGGTGGTCTATAGCAGACTCGAACCACGACATCACCCTTGTTGCTCACACTTCTCAACTTTATCCAGAGACTCTCAGGTTTTTCTGCAGTTTCATACTGGAGCTCTGAGCAGTCATACTCCTCTCTTACATACAACGCAACTCCCCCACCTTTTCTGCCCTGCCTGTCCTTCCTGAACAGTTTATATCCATCCATGACAGTACTCCAGTCATGTGAGTTATCCCACCAAATCTCTGTTATTCCAATCACATCATAGTTCCCTGACTGTGCCAGGACTTCCAGTTCTCCCTGCTTGTTTCCCAGGCTTCTTGCATTTGTGTATAGGCACTTAAGATAACTCATCGATCGTCCCTCTTTCTCAACATGAGACAGGAGTCCTCCCCTCTTGCGCTCTCCTGTTTGTGCTTCCTCTAGGGTGACCAGACGTCCCGATTTTATCGGGACTGTCCCGATATTTGCTTCTTTGTCCCGCGTCCCGACCACTGTTTTGTCGGGACACTGGACAAAGAAGAAATTTTCCCTTCCGCTCCGGCGCTCGGCCCCCCCCGCCCTGGCTCCGCCCTCTCCTTCCCCCATTGACTCCCTCCCCAAATCCCCACCCTGGCCCCGCCTCTTCCCCAGCATTCCTCCTCCCTCCCAGGCTTGCAGCATGGCGGTGCAAGCCTGGAGGGAGGGGGTGGCGGCGGCGGTGCCTGGATCCTGGAGCTGGTGAGTCAGATCCAGCACCGGGCAGGCAAAGCGGGGCGGGCAAGGGAGGGAGACAGGGGGGCTCAGCTGTGAGCCCCCCCGCCGCGCCAGAGGGCTTCTGCCTGGGCTGCTGCACCCGGGGCTGGGAGCGCATCCTGAAGGCTGCTCCAGCCCTGCAGCCCGCGGGGCAGTGCGGTGGGTCCGGTCGGGGGGCAGCGCGGAGCGGGCAGGGGCCAGGTGGGCGGTGCGGGGGCCTGGGCCGAATCCCTGCTGCTGCCGGGGAGCCCCGCGCCTCCCCGTCCCGCTCGTGGCTGTGGCTCCTTCCCGGTGGGACGCGACCCCCGGCCTGCCCCACGCACATGCGGCGCGCGTCCAGCTGCTCCTTCCCAGCGGGAGGGAGACTAGGCGTGGGGGACACGCACCGCATGTGCCCGGGGCAGCGGGAGGCGCGTCCCGCCGGGAAGGAGCCACAGCTGCGAGCGGGAGGGAGAGGCGTGGGGCTCCCTGGCAGCAGCAGGGATTTGGCCCCTGCCGCACCCCCCGGCTCCTGCCCGCTCCGCGCTGCCCCCACCCAGACCCACTGCGCCCCGCATATGCCCGTGGTGGGCCAGGGGGCGGGAGGCTCCGCGGGGACTTGGGGAGGGCAGCGTGCGGGGCCTGCTAATGCCCCAGGCCCCTTAAAACTTTTTTTTTGCTCCGCCCCCCCTTTTGGCTCCGCCCCCCTTTTTGGCTCCGCCCCCGTCCCGATATTTTATAGTGGTAATCTGGTCACCCTAGCTTCCTCCCAGGATCCCATTTCCCCACTTACCTCAGGGCTTTTGTCTCCTTCCCCCGGTGAACCTAGTTTAAAGCCCTCCTCACTAGGTTAGCCAGCCTGCTGGCGAAGATGCTCTTCCCTCTCTTCGTTAGGTGGAGCCCGTCTCTGCCTAGCACTCCTTCTTCTTGGAACACCATCCCATGGTCGAAGAATCCAAAGCCTTCTCTCCGACACCACCTGCATAGCCATTCATTGACTTCCACGATTCGACGGTCTCTACCCCGGCCTTTTCCTTGCACAGGGAGGATGGACGAGAACACCACTTGCGCCTCAAACTCCTTTATCCTTCTTCCCAGAGCCACGTAGTCTGCAGTGATCCGCTCAAGGTCATTCTTGGCAGTATCATTGGTGCCCATGTGGAGAAGCAGGAAGGGGTAGTGATCCGAGGGCTTGATGAGTCTCGGCAGTCTCTCCATCACATCGTGTATCCTAGCTCCTGGCAAGCAGCAGACCTCTCGGTTTTTCCGGTCGGGGCGGCAGATAGATGCCTCAGTCCCCCTGAGGAGGGAGTCCCCGACCACCACCACCCTCCTCCTCCTCTTGGGAGTGGTGGTCGTGGAACCCCTATCCCTAGGACAGTGCATCTTTTGCCTTTCAATCGGTGGAGTCTCCTTCTGCTCCCTTCCCTCAGATGGGTCATCTAGTCCACTCTCCGCATTAGTACCTGTAGAGAGAACATGGAAACAATTGCTCACCTGTATCTCTAGTATGTATCTGTACCATCTAGCCCAGTATCCTTTCTTCCAACTGTGGCCAATCCCAGGTGCCCCAGAGGGAATGAACAGAACACGTAATAATCAAGTGATCCATCCACTGTTGCCCATTCCCAGCTTCTGGCCAAAAGAGGCTAGGGACACCATCCCTGCCCATCCTGGCTAATAGCCATTGATGGACCTATCCTCCATGAATTCATCCAGTTCTTTTTTTTTTTTTGAACCCTGTTATAGTCTTGGCCTTCACAACATCTTCTGGCAAGGAGTTCCACAGATTGCCTGTGCGTTGTGTGGGGAAAAAAACTTCTTTTTGTTTGTTTTAACCCTGCTGCCTATTAATTTCATTAACCCCTAGTTCTTGTGTTATGAGGAGTAAATAACACATCCTTATTTACTTTTTCCACACCAGTCATGATTTTATATACCTCAATCATTTCTCCCCTTAGTCGTCTCTTTTCCAAGCTGAAAAGTCCCAGGCTTATTGCTCTCTCCTCATACAGAACCATTCCATATCACTAATAATTTTTTTTTGCCCTTTTCTAAACCTTTCCCGGTTGCAATATATCTTTTTTGAGATGGGGCAACCACATCTGCACTCAGTATTCAAGATATGGGCTTACCATGGATTTATATCGAGGCAATATGATATTTTCTGTCTTATTATCTATTTCTTTCTTAATGCTTCCCAACATTCTGTTCACTTTTTTGACTGCCACTGCACATTGAGTTATAATTACTGTCTAATTTTCTATTCTTTTTCTTTATGTGGTTGGAAATTCAGGCAGAGAAACACCAGGGCAGAGAACACTGTTAAATTCTGGGAATTTTCAAGCCAAGGCGATAGATTGGGTAGGTGCAACATCAGGGATCCTGAAATTCAAAGGACAGTTTCTGTGCAGGCTTCCTGTCACATGTTAATATTTCTTTGGTACCCAACTCTTAATATTGAATAAAAATAATGAACACAATGGGCTGCATTTAAACTGTGCACCTGTACATTTTAATGGTGTCCTTAAAATGAATTGGGAAAGGAAATCATGATTGGAGTTCAAGTCATTAGTGTCCAAGTGAACTTGGCCAGTTGGGAATGCAAGGGTGGGAGTTTTGGCCAGAAAAGAATCGACAACCAAGTAATGTTCAAGGCACAATCTAGATCTGTTCAAAATTGCTATGTATGTGCCACAGGAAAAAAATCAAATTAAATCTTTGTTTTAAAAATATATATTTTCAAGTTTTTTGATTAAACAAAAAATGATTTGTTTTTATTCCTTGCATTTTGAGGATCCACTCTCTCCTTTTTTTTCCCTTTCCACTTGTAAAGAAGGGTAGAGGGGAAAAGGGGAGAAAAAAACTGATTTATTTTTCATTTCTAAAATGAGAAAGAAAGAAAGAAAGAAAGAAAGAAAGAAAGAAAGAAAGAAAGAAAGAAAGAAAAAGAATTTTTCACACAGACACAAAGTCATTTCATTTTGTTAGAAAGTTTTCATGGTTTTTTTTAGTGTTTTTACACTTTTTTCACTGGAGAAGGAGGGATGGAGAAAAATACCCAAATTATTTTTTTTTCCAGTTTTTGAAAACAAAACAAAACAAAAACAGTTTTCATTCAATGAAAAGAAATGGCAATGCTCCACAACACTTTTATTTTTTTATGATAAAAAATCCATTTTCACCAAAAGAAATGTTTGAAAAAAAAAAAACAGAACAAACAATGACTACCTCTGGGCAAACTTGTGAGTGAACTTCAGCCCAAAAAATCTGTGGTATCTGCAATTGTGCCAGTTAGGCAGACAGGACTCTACTTAGCCATTGTTATTTATGGAATATTTCCACTGAAGATAATGGGACAACTGACATGAGTAAAGACTTCTCAGCAGAGTCAATGTCTTTTTGGCCATGCACGCCATGGGCTCTGAATTACACTTCAGCCATGCAGAGCAATGACCACCTATGGCAGGTAGCAGAAAGGCAATTCCTCTGGGCGTGGGAGGTTGTTTGCATCAGGACAGTTGTTTGTACTGTCTTCACAGAAAACACAGTGTTAATTCCCCAGGCTCAGCCCCTTCAGAGATGGAATCAAGGGAGAAGCAGGCTGCCATGGACAAGGATACAAGTACGAGGTGAATTCTGGACTGTGTAAACAGAGGGGGAAGAACATGTTCTAAGACACATTGTGGCAGCGGCTCATCCATTCAGGTAAATTCAGGTGTCTTTACAGAGAAAATCCAGTTTCTACAGAAAGGATCCTCAACTGAGGTTCTTGTCTCTCTTCTGCTGTACCTGAGAAATAAGATCTCGCTCTTCAAGCTTCAGCTGTTCTATAAGATCTCACTCTTCAAGCTTCAGCTGTTCTGTGGTTACAGGTGAGCACCATCTTCCTGGCTGTGTTTCTATCCCACCTTCCAGAAAGAGCATGAATGTGCTTTGTGAATATTGACAGTTTTAGCCTCATCTTCCCGCAGCAGTGACAGCCGGTGGTAATAGCACCATTTAACAATGGGGAAATTGAGATATGTCTTGTGAAAGGGCCTCAGCCAGGGATCTGGACCACTGCTTCCAGTAGAGCTGTGGCTGATTCACACCAACCTGGGTCTGGCCCACTGAATCCAACAGAGCTCTGGGTGATTCATGCTAGCTGGAACTATGGCCAATTCACACCAGTTGGGGGCTGTCTCATTCACTCCAGTGGAGCTTCAGCCAGTTCACTCTAGCTGGAGATCTGGATCAGTGTGACTAATCCGAAGCCTGGAATAGGACAGAAAGGACCATAACAATGGCATGTAAAACATAAGGAGGAAATTAGCAGGATAATACAGGGTGAGCTGGCCCTTGAAGGGGAGATGGGCTCAGCCCCCACCTATGCCTTGTCCTCTGAACCCAGCAGGTGAGTTAGGTTTGGGTGACAAGACAGTAGCTCAGGATGGGGCTTCCTAAAAGAGGGAGCCAGTGTGTGGAGCTGTCAGAGACCTGGGCCTGACATCCAGGGAAAGATGAGAGGGTTGTAGGGGACCCAGAGGGGACCAGGAGTCAGAGAGGTGTGGGAAAGAAACTCTCTGTAGCAGCATTGAGGGTTAGGAGCATCCACTTGAGAGGGAATCAGAGGACCAGGAGGAGCTCACTGGGAGATACTGACTATGAGTGAAACTGTTATTTCAGGTCAATAGACAAGACCTCAGATGGAGAAGGTAATTCAAAGGCACCAACAGTGGAAGTTTGTTTGACGGAGGAACAGGGGAAATGAAGGCAGTGACAGGGTCTGATATAAGAAGAGGTCCAACTTTCAGAGGGGATAGGAAGGAATTTGAAGAACAAGTGTTCTGAGGAAAAAGCAAACAGCAAACTCTTTCAGTAAGTTGGAATCAGGGAACTGCAAGACTTTGTGGATCCACTGAACTGTCAGGGAATAAAGATAAGGAATAAAGTTGGTCAGAAAGTTTCTGACACTCGGTTTCCTCAAAAAATGTTGATTTGGCAGAAAAAGGTTTAATAGAATTATAGAAATGTAGGGTTGGAAGGGACCTCGAGGGGTCATCAAGTCCAACCCCCTGAACTGAAGCAGGACCAAATAAACCTAACTCATCCCTGACAGGGGTTTGTCTAACATGTTCTTAAAAACCTCCAGTGATGGGGATTTCCTGGAAGCCTATTCCCAAGCTTAACTACTCTTGTAGTTAGAAAGATTTTCCTAATAACTAATCTAAATCTCCCTTACTGCAGACGAAGCCCATTACTTCTTTCCTAACTTTCAGTGGACTGGAGAATAATTTAACACCATACTCTTGATAACCCTTAACATATGTGAAGACTGTTATCATATCTTGCCTTAGTCTTCTTTTATCCAGATTAAACATGCCCTATTTTTTTCACCTTGTCTCATAGGTCAGGTTTCCTACACCCTTTATCATTTTTGTTGCTCTCCTCTGGACTCCTATCTATCCACATTTTTTCCTCATATGTGGTGACTAGAATTGGACCCAATATTCCATCTGAGGCCTCACCAATGCTGAATGAAGTGGGACAATTACCTCCCGTGACTTACATATCACACTTATGTGATCACACCCCAGAATATTAGCCTTTTTTGCAATGGCATCACACTGTTGACTCACATTCAATTTGTGATACATTATAACCCCCAGAGCCTTTTCAGCCGTACTACCACCTAACCAGTTATTTCCCATTTTGTAGTTGTGCATTTAATTTTTCCTTCCTAAGTGAAGTGCTTTGAACTTGTCTTTATTGAATTTCATCTTGTTAATCTCAGACCAATTTGTCAATTTCTTTAGATCATTTTCGATTCTTACTGTGTCCTCCAAAGTACTTGCAAGCCCTCCCAGCTCAGTGTCATCTGCATATTTTATAATCATGCTATCCACTCCACTATCCTAGTCATTAATTCAAATATTAAATGGTATGGACCCACGACAGAATCCTGTGGGACCCTATAGGTATACCCTTCCAATTTGACAGCGAACTACTGATAACTACTCTTTGAGTATGGTCTTTCAACCAGTTGTGTACCCACCATAAAGTAATTTCATCTAGATCACTAAAACTATAAGTGCCTGAAGCTGGTAGTGGACGACAAAGGACAGATCACTCAGAACTGCTTTATTCTGTTTGTTCCCTCTGCAGACTCTGATAATTATTTAATGGCAGTAGACTTTGAGATGCAGAAAGTTAAAGCTGTATAACTGTTAAAAGACAAATTGAGTACAGTGCATGTCAAACAATTCCAAGTAAATAGCCTTAAATCAACACATCATACCTGTTTTTACTGTTCATTCAATAGTCCATTTGTAACAAGCCTAATTCAAATGTCTAAATCACTGGATTTTGACTCTAATAAGTTCTCAGGCAGCATTTGTCTTACTTTGCCTATCTGTAAATGTTGATTAGTTTAGATGGAAATATTTTTGGGTTGGTTTGTGTGTGTACAATGGGATGCACATTTACCAATAAAAATTGAAACCTTCCAAGCTTTACAACAGTCTCCTCTGTGAGCAGTCAGGAAGCTGAAAAATTCCTTGTCACTTCTCCTGAAATGGAATTTTACTTTTCAATTCCTTTCCAAGTAAATTTTTATGATTTTGACATTTCATCCAGCTTTGGGACAAAACATTTTGTTCAAAACTTCACAATTTTAATGGAAAGAGATCCCCTCCTTTTCAGCCATTGCAGAGATGCTCAGGTTGAGATTTTTAAAACCACCTCAAAGGTCAGGATGCATAATTGTCCTTGGGTTTAATGAGTGTCCTGGTCCATTTGATGACCCTGAAATTCTTCCAGTTATATTGATCATCACTAAGTATGTTGGGCTGTCACTGGCAATTTACAGGCAATAAAGATGAGGCACTTTCAGAGGCAGAAATGTCAAACAAGTAGCTTCTTGAATCAATTGGAATTTTAGGTTCTGTGTGCCATGCAGGAGAATGCCTTCCATATGTAGAGAACAGTAGGCTATTCAAGGAATAGAGGTCTGAGTCCTATGGTGTGGAGAGGGGTGAGCCCAGATTGCAGAGGAGCATGAGGCAGATACACCTCTACCCCGATAGAACACAACCCAATATAACATGAATTCAGATATAACACGGTAAAGCAGTGCTCCGGGGGTTCGGGGCTGCACGCTCTGGCGGATTAAAGCAAGTTTGATATAACGCGTTTTCACCTATAATGCGGTAAGATTTTTTGGCTCCCGAGGACAGCATTATATCGGGGTAGAGGTGTATTTATACCCTGCAAGTGCAAAGGCAGTATCTTCCTTCCCAGACCCTTTTTCATTCCTGCGTTATCAGCTGCGATTATTATGGACTAATTTAGATGGAATAAATGGGCCAAAGGTGTGATCATAACAATTGATCATAGATAAATAAACAAATGCTTATGAACAAGTGGGCTATGCAGCAGATAGACCAAAATTTAGATAAAGTAAGTGGGGAAAAGTGCTTTGCCATGATACTAAGCAGGCTGGGGTGTCTGTTCCACACCCTAAACCTTGTTTAACTCTGTTTAATGCTGGCCAAAGACTCCTTTGTTAATCCATTTGTTTCATTTATCTTAATACAATAGGGCTGAGGAGAGTCAATGCACAGTAAGGGTTGCAAATTAGCCTGGTTTCGCCCCTTCCTAAAATCTACCCCCAAATGAAATGCATTTTAATGCTGTGATATAGGTAATATCAGGAATTATCATCTGAAACATAAAATACATTTTCAGCTCCTATCAACACTTTCCATAATCATAATAATCGTCCTCGTAATTATCTTTGCTTTTGTATTACATGACCTAAGAAAGAGTTTTGTCCACTTCGTCATTTATGGCAAAACTGATCTCATGTGAGAGGGTGAAAATCAAGATTCCTTTGCATATGGAACAATAAACATTCAGTAAGTAGGTATACGGTGGGAATAATTACCATTAATTTTAATGGAAGATATGTGCTAAACACATTATACTGGATTGAAACACTTATGTCAAGATTTAGTTGATATTGATTTTGTTTCCTCCAATACTCAACATTCTGGCCATTGTCAATAGTGTGATTTTGCATTTCAGCATAAATTTTCTGCCCCAAAAAGTTAGTCTCTAAGGTGCCACAAGTACTCCTGTTCTTTTTACTAGATAGGAGATTATAGTAGAGGAACATTTTTTCTGATCTCTCTACTTTGGCTACCAGAGAAATGGACTGTTATTTTCACTGTTGTTGATCTGATATTGCATGAGGTGATATAAACATAAGAACGGCCAAATTAGATGAGACCAAAGGTCCATCTAGACCAGAATCCTGTCTCTGACAGTGGCCAGTGCCAGAAGCTGCAGAGGGAACAAACAAAACAGGGAAGTTCTGAGTGATCCTTCCCTTGTTGTCCACTCCCAGTTTCAGGCAGTTATAGTTTTAGGGACATCTGGAGCATGGGGTTGTGTCCCTGACCATCTCGACTAATAGCCATTGAGTCACCTATCCTTCATGAACCTATCTAATTCTTTTTTGAACCAAGTTATACTTTGGACTTTCACATCATCTCCTAGTAACAAATTGCACAGGATGACTGTGCATTGTGAGAAGATGTACTTCCTTATGTTTGTTTTAAACTTGCTGCCTTTTCATTTTATCAGGTGACCCCTAGTTTTTTTGTTATATGAAGAGGTAAAAAACACTTCCCTATTCATTTTCTCCACACCATTCATGATTTTATAGACCTCTATCATATCCCCCCTTAGCCATCTCTTTTTTAATCCAAACAGCCCAGGTCTTTTCAATCTCTCCTCATATGAAAGCTGTTCCTTTCCCCTAATCATTTTTTTTTTTTAGCCTTTCTCTGTACCTTCTCCAGTTACAATACATCTTTTTTTAAACGGAGCAACCGGAACTGCACACAGTATTCAAGGAGTGACTGTACCATGAATTAATATAATGGCATTGAGATATTTTCTGTTTTATTCTCTATCCCTTTCCTAAAGGTTCCCAACATT
This sequence comes from Trachemys scripta elegans, assembly GCF_013100865.1. Taxonomy (NCBI): domain Eukaryota; kingdom Metazoa; phylum Chordata; order Testudines; family Emydidae; genus Trachemys; species Trachemys scripta. The sequence continues at coordinate 37,581,328 of NC_048309.1, forward strand.
CTATTCACTTTTTTGACTGCCACTGCACATTGAGTGGATGTTTTCAGAGATCTATCCACAATGACTCCAAGAGCTCTTTCTTGAGTGGTAACAACTAATTTTGTATGTAGAATTTGGATTATTTTTTTACAATTTGAATTACATTAGACCTTCACTATAATCATCTTTGCAATAGCAAATCTTGGGCTATAGTGAACATGGTCTCTGGATCACACCTCCAGCCCTGCTCTCTGTGAGTGGCTGAGAGCTCCTCCAGACCCAGGGCTGTGGTGGGGGGCAGAGGAGTGCTGTCATCTGAAGCCTCAGTCCTAGGGCCAGAAGAGGACGCACACCCATATCTGCTGCCCTGGGGTTGAAGGAGCTGCCCCCCTCACTATAACGAACCCCTAGCTGTACCAAACAAATGGCTTGGATCCTTAGAGGTTCATTATAGTGAGGATGTACTGTAATTTTCACTTTTCAACACTGAATTTTGCCTGCCATTTGTTGCCCAGCCACCCCAGTTTAGTCAGCTCCCTTTGTTACTCTTCTGACATCATAAGAAAATAAGAAAAGCTATACTGGGTCAGACCAAAGGACCATGTAGCCCAGTATCCTGTCTTCCAACTGTGGCCAATGCCAGGTGCCTCAGAGGGAATGAACAGAACAAGTAATCATCAAGTGATCCATCCCCGTCACTCATTCCCAGCTTCTGGCGAACAGCGGCTAGGGACACCATCCATTCCCATCCTGGATAATAGCCATTGATGGACCTATCCTCCATGAATTCATCTAATTCTTTTTTGAACACTGTTATAGTCTTGGCCTTCACAACATCGTCTGGCAAAGAGTTCCACAGATTGCCTGTGCATTGTGTGAAAAATACTTCCTTTTCTTTGTTTTAAACCCGCTGCCTATTCATTTCATTTGGTGACCCCTAGTTTTTGTGTTATGAGAAGTAAATAACACTTCCTTATTTACTTTCTCCATACCAGTCATGATTTTATAGACCTCTATCATGTCCCCTTAGCCATCTCTTTCCCAAGCTGAAAAGTCCGAGTCATTAATCTCTTCTCATGTAGAAGCTGTTCCATACCCCTAATCATTTTTGTTGCTCTTTTCTGAACCTTTTTCAATTCCAATATATCTTTTTTGAGATGTGAATGATCACATCTGCACTCAGTATTCAAGATGTGGGCATACCACATGGATTTATATAGAGGCACTATGATATTTTCTGTCTTATTATCTTTTCTTTTCCTAATGATTCCCAACATTCTGTTAGCTTTTTTGAATGTCACTGCACAATGAGTAGATGTTTTCAGAGAACTATCCACAATGACTCCAAAATCTCTGTCTTGAGTGGTAACAGCTAACCTAGACCCCAGCGCTTTATATGTATATTTGGCATTATGTTTTCCAATGTGCATTACTTTGTATTATTCAACATTGAATTTCATCTGCCATTTTGTTGCATAGTCCCCCAGTTTTGTGAGATCCCTTTGTAACACTTCACAGTCTTCTTTAGACTTAACTATCTTGAGGAGGTTTGTATCATCTGCAAATTTTGCCACCTCACTGTTTACCCTTTTCCAGATCATTTATGAATAAGTTGAACAGCATTTGTCCCACTACAAACCATTGGGGGACACCACTGTTTACCACTGTCCATTCTGAGAACTAACCGTTTATTTCTACTCTTTGTTTCCTATATTTTAACTAGTTACCGAGTCATGAGAGAACCTTCCCTCTTATCCCATGGCAGCTTATTTTGCTTAAGAGCCTTTGGTGAGGGACCTTGTCAAAGCCTTTCTGAAAATCTAAGTACACTATATCCACCGGATCTCCCGTATCCTCATGCTTGTTAAAACCCCTGAAAGAAGTCTAGTAGATTGGTGAGGTATGATTTCCCTTTCCAAAACCATGTTGACTCTTTCCAACAAATCATATTCATTTATGTGTCTGATAATTCTGTTCTTTACTATAGTTTCAAACAGTTTGCCCAGTACTGAAGTTAGGCTTACTGGTCTGTAGTGGCCAGGATTGCTTCTGGAGACTTTTTAAAAATTGGTGTCACATTAGCTATTCTCCAGTCATCTGGCACAGAAGCTGATTTAAATGATAGGTTACATACCACACACATACATACCTGTGTCTGTATCATCACACCTTCCTGCAAACCCCTTCACCGCAGAGAGGGAGAAGTCATTTTCTACCTGCTCCTTTAACTGAAGGGACATCAGGGTTCAGTTCTAGGTCTGAGACACTTGCCCCTGAGGTCTAACTTTAGACATAAAACTAGGGCTAGTAACTAGGAAAGGGAAAGGAGTTTTTGCACATTTATAGATTTAAGTGATGACACTGGATTAACTTTTAACTCTGTGTTCTTCTGATTCGATTGCACCATTTGTTTTATGCTCCTAGTCTCAACCCATGGCAGACACAGACTGGGGAAATCAAACGGACATAAAATTCATTCTCCTGGGATTCGGGAATCTCCCTGATCAGAACATTTTTCTCTTCCTGCTGTTTCTAGTGATCTACATCACAACCGTATCTGGGAACACCCTCATCATTACACTAGTTGTGGCTGATAAGCAACTTCACACTCCCATGTACTTCTTCCTGGGGAACTTGTCTTCCTTGGAGACCTGCTACACCTCAACCATCCTGCCTAGGATGCTGGCCAATCTCCTGACTGGGGACAAAACCATCTTTTTCAATGGCTGCTTCACACAATTGTATTTTTTTGGTGCTCTGGCCTCTACAGAATGCTATCTCCTAGCAGCCATGTCTTATGATCGGTATTTAGCGATATGTAAACCTCTGCACTATTTAGCTCTTATGAATACCAGGTTTTGCCTCCAGTTGGCTACTGGATCATGGTTAAGTGGGTTTTTGGCTACTGCCATCTTTGTATTATTCATGTCACAGCTAATATTCTGTGGCCCGAATGAAATTGACCATTTTTATTGCGATCCTGTCCCACTGATAAAACTCGGCTGTGGTGACAAATACCCGATGGTGTTGTTGGATTTTATAATGGCCTGTGTATTTACCCTGCCTCCATTTCTACTAACCTTGACATCCTATGTTTGTATCATCACCACCATCCTGAGAATCCCTTCTGCCACTGGGAGGCAGAAGGCCTTTTCCACCTGCTCCTCTCACCTCATAGTGGTGACAATTTTCTATGGGACTATATTGATTGCATACACGCTATTGAAATTCGACACACTGAGAGATTTAAACAAAGTGCTCTCTCTTTGCTATACAGTCCTGACTCCCCTGGTTAACCCCCTCATCTACAGCCTGAGAAACAGAGAGTTCAAGAATGCCTTGAACAAAGCAGTCAGTAAATATGTGGCTTTCCTAAAAAAATAAAGCAAATCATAGACAATAATTAAGGTTCACATTTTTAAAGGTGTTTAAGTGCCAAGTGGGAGATTGGTGTTGGGCACCAAGATGCTTTTGAAACTCCTACTAGGCACCTAAAGTACCTTTGAAAACCTGCCTCTTAGCTTGAGGTTTTCAAAGCTACCTGGGTGATTTGGGCAAAAAGTTTCCATTGAAATTAAGTTGAAAACTGCCCTGGAAAATCTCAGCACTCACCTTAAAAGAGAAATGGAGATGTTCTGCATGGATTTACTGAGACAGAGCATTTATGGTCCTGTCCTGTGCCAATGTAAAACAGGACATAGGACAATGAGGTTCTGGACAGTTCTGTCAACCACTTCTGTTCAACACTGATACATATAATATGATGGTATCTTTTCTCTTTGCGGGTGCCTAAACATTGGTCCTGGAAAAGGACATTGTATAGCATCTGATAGCGCAGAGAGCTGACATGTTGCATAAAGCACAAAATCCACTAAATATCAAAGCAAATCCCTGCACATATCCCCTATTTACTTTGTTGCTCTGTTGTTTGCAATGCGGTTGTGGATGTATTGATCCCAGGATATTGTTTCTCTGTGTTAGATAATAAAGTCTTGTAATCAAATGCAGAAAAATCTAATAAAAATATAAAATCATAGAATCATAGACTTTAAAGTCAGAAGGAACCATTATGATCACCTAGTCTGACCTGCACAATGCAGGTCACAGAATCTCACCCACCCACCCCTGTGTCAAACCTGTGTCTTAGCCATTGAAGTCCTCAAATCATGGTTGAAAGACTTCAAGGTGCAGAGAATCTTCCAGCAAGTGACCCATGGCCCACGCTGCAGAGGAAGGCAAAAAACGCCCAAGGCCTCTGAAATCTGCCCTGGAGGAAAATTCCTTCCCGACCCCAAATATGGCCATCAGCTAAACCCTGAGCATGTGGGCAAGACTCACCAGCCAGACACCCAGGAAAGAATTCTCTGCAGTAACTCAGATCCCACCCCATCTAACGTCCCATTGCAAGCCATTGGGCATATTTACTGCTAATATAAAAGACCAATTGATTGCCAGAATTAGGCTATCCCATCATACAATCCCCTCCACAAACTTATCAAGCTTAGTCTTGAAACCAGATATGTCTTTTGCCCCCACTACTCCCCTTGGAAGGCTGTTCCAGAACTTCACTCTTCTGATGGTTAGAAACCTTCTTCTAATTTCAATCTAAACTTCCTGATGGCCAGTTTATATCCATTTGTTCTTGTGTCCACATTGGTACTTAGCTAAAATAATTCCTCTCCCTCCCTGGTATTTATTCCTCTGATATATCTATAGAGGGCAATCATATCTCCCCTCAGCCTTCTTTTGGTTAGGCTAAACAAGACAAGCTTTTTGAGTCTCCTTTCATAAGACAGGTTTTCCATTCCTTGGATCATCCTAGTAGCCCTTCTCTGTACTTATTCCAGTTTGAATTCATCCTTTCCTAAACATGGGAGACCAGAACTGCACACAGTATTCCAGATGAGGTCTCACCAGTGCCTTGTATAACAGTACTAACACCTCCGTATCTCTACTGGAAATATCTCGCCTGATGCATCCCAAGACCACATTAGCTTTTTTCACGGCCATATCACATTGGCGGCTCATAGTCATCCTGTGATCAACCAATACCCCAAGGTACTTCTCCTCCTCTGTTTCTTCCAACTGATGTGTCCCCAGCTTATAAGAATACTTCTTGTTATTAATCCCTAAATGCATGACCTTGCATTTTTCACTATCAAATTTCATCCTATTACTAGAGCATAATCTTTCGTGGACTACAGCCCACTTCTTCGGATGCATCCTATTACTATTACTCCAGTTTACAAGGTCATCCAAATCTTCCTGTATGATATCCCGGTCCTTCTCTGTATTGGCAATACCTCCCAGCTTTGTGTCATCCGCAAACTTTATTAGCACATTCCCACTTTTTGTGCCAAGGTCAGTAATAAAAAGATTAAATAAGATTGGTTCCAAAACTAAACCCTGAGGAACTCCACTAGTAACCTCCCTCCAGCCTGATAGTTCACCGTTCAGTATGACCTGTTGTAGTCTCCCCTTTAACCAGTTCCTGATCCACCGTGCAATTTTCATAATGATCCCCATCTTTTCCAATTTAGCTAATAATTCCTCAGGTGGAACCATATCAAATGCCTTACTGAAATTGAAGTAAATTAGATCCACTGCATTTCCTTTGTCTAAAAAATCTGTTACCTTCTCAAAGAAGGAGATCAGGTTGGTTTGGCACGATCTACCTTTTGTAAAACTATGTTGTATTTTGTCCCAATTACAATTGACCTCAATGTCCTTAACTACTTTCTCCTTCAAAATTTTTTCCAAGACCTTGCACACTAGAGATGTCAAGCTAACAGTACTGTAGTTGCCCAGATCCCTTCCCCCCCTTTCTTAAAATAGGAACTATGTTAGCAATTCTCCAGTCATACAGTACAACCCGTGAGTTTACAGATTCATTAAAAATTCTTGCTAATGGGCTTGCAATTTCATGTGCCAGTTCCTTTAATATTCTTGGATGAAGATTATCTGGGCCCTCCGATTTAGTCCCATTAAACTTTTCGAGTTTGGCTTCTACCTCAGATGTGGTAATATCTACCTCCCATTTGTCATCCTACCGTTATCCCTAAGTTCCTCATTAGCCTCATTAAAGACTGAGGCAAAGTATTTGTTTAGATATTGGTCCATGCCTAGATTATCCTTAACCTCAACTCCATCCTCAGTGTTTAGCGGTCCCACTTCTTCTTTCTTTGTTTTCTTCTTATTTATATGTCTATAGAACCTTTTACTATTGGTTTTAATTCCCTTTGCAAGGTCCAACTCTACATGACTTTTGGCCTTTCTCACTTTATCCCTACATGTTCTGACCTCAATAAGGTAGCTTTCCTTGCGGATCACTCCCATCTTCCACCTTTTGTAGGCTTTCTGCTTTTTCTTAATCATCACTCTGAGATGCTTGCTCATCCAGCTTGGTCTAGAACTCCTGCCTATGATTTTTTTCCCCTTTCTTGGGATGCAGGCTTCTGATAGTTTCTGCAACTTTGTCTTGAAGTAATTTCAGGACTCCTCTGCCTTTAGATCCACAAGTTCTTCAGTCCAATCCACTTCCCTAACTAATTTCCTTAATTTTTTTAAGTTAGCCCTTTTGAAATCAAGAACCCTAGTGACAGATCTATTTTTGTTTATCCTTCCATTTAGTTTAGAATAAGGCATGATATTATCCTAAGGTTTGTTGTACAAATGATATTCTATGCTGCTAAAGATGCAATGGAGAATCAAGCTGGAGCTTAAGTCTGTGTCCTCCAACTGAGGAGAAAGATCAGGGAAAATAGTTGGGCAAATATTTGGGAAAAAAAAATGACTCTCTCTAGGTTCAACATATGTGGGGATGTAAACATAGGAAATCTGCCACACCTGAAGTAATGCTATTTGCATCCCCATCATGTAGGCATTGCAAACTAACTACTGTTCAGTACAATCCCATGAGCCAAATGCAAACTGCTAGGCCCTAGCAGTGACCTCTGGACACATCACCAGGAAAATCTTTATTGCTGTTATCTGGACCAAGCCCTGCTCTGACTGTTACCCAGGGTTCTCCTGCCACCTGCTGCCTGCCGCGAGGGCTCCGCTCTGGTCGGTGGGGAGGGAAGGAAGAGGACTGCCCTGCAGGGTGCTCTGATTCTCCATGACGCTGCCCCCTACAGGGCGGCCAGAGCGGAACAAGAACAACAACAACAACAACAACAACAAAAAGCGGCCGTGCCGCCCTAAGATTGGGCAGAATGCCACCTCCAACAATCTGCTGCCCCAAGCACCAGCTTGCTCAGCTGGTGCCTGGAGCCGGCCCTGTATACTGCATAGCACTCACTGATGCATCCAGGTAGATGTAGGGCTTTTTACTCAGAAAATCCAGTTTCTGGAGAATGATGAGAGATAAAAACCTCAGCTGTAGAACCTGATTCCTGGCCATTAAACCATGAGAAGTAAGAGCTCATTATTCAAGTTTGAGCAATCCTGTGAGCATCCAATCCCCAAAAGCTACTGCTTTGCATTGCCAGGCAGGGATATTAGAGTGCTTGAGCAATTAAGCATTAGCAATTTAAGCCTCACCTTCTGTGAGGAACATAGGAAATATCTGTATTATTTTGTATGAATGTCATGTATCTATTTATAGCTCTGTGGGTCTATGGTCTATGTATTAGTAGGAACATTGCAAATAGATCGAGGGAGTGATTATTCCCCTCTATTTGGTACTGGTGAGGCCACACCTGGAGTACTGTGTCCAGTTTTGGTCCCCCACTACAGAAGGGATGTGGACAAATTGGAGAGAGTCCAGTGGAGGGCAACAAAAATGATTAGGGGGTTGGGGCCCATGACTGAAGAGGTGAGGCTGAGGGAACTGGGGTTATTTAGTCTGCAGAAGAAAAGAGTGAGGGGGGATTTGATAGCAGCCTTCAGCTACCTGAAGGGGGGTTCCAAAGAGAATGGAGCTAGGCTGTTCTCAGTGGTGGCAGATGACAGAACAAGAAGCAATGGTCTCACGTTGCAGTGGAGGAGGTTTAGGTTGGATATTAGAAAAAAAATGTTTTCACTAGGAGGGTGGTGAAGCACTGGAATGGGTTTCCTAGGGAAGTGGTGGAATCTCCTTCCTTAGAGGTTTTTAAGGTCACGTTTGACAAAGCCCTGGCTGGGATGATTTAGTTGGGGATTGGTCCTGCTTTGAGCAGGGGGTTGGACTAGATGACCTCCTGAGGTCTCTTCCAACCCTAATCTTCTATGCTTCTATGAGTCTATGATGTTATAGTAATTGTTGTTACAGTACTGTAATAGTAATATTATAGATTATAATGTCATGTATATAGTGATGAGGCTGAAAATGTATCCTCGTGGCTTAAAATTAGCCCAGGCAAAACTCTCCAAGAGCAGAGAGCAGTTCACACCTCATCAGGGCATGTATGGGACAAGCCTAGCCCAGCCCTCACAGGAACAAAGGACGCTGGCCTAGGCAGCAACCAAAGGATCTGTTGGATTCTCAAATGAGTCACCCCCCCGCCCCTTCCTTTGGTCAGTTTGGGACTGCAATGAGGTAGTGCTCATCTAACTGTGAAAGGGGGTGGGTGGAGGACCCAAGAAGGAAGAAAGGACATGATAAAAGGGAAAGACATTTGCCATGCTCTTCCTCTCTCTTCCACCTACATCTACAAACACCATACCAAGTGACTGAAGCGCTGATCAAAGGGGAGAGCCTGGCTGAAGAGCAACCAGCCAGCCTGTGGTGAGAAGCATCTAAGTTTGGGCCGGCATTGAAAGTGTTAAGATCAGCTTAGAATGCATTTTGCTGTTATTTTGTTTGACCAAATCTGACTTGTTATGCTTTGACTTATAATCACTTAAAATTTATCTTTGTAGTTAATAAACCTGTTTGTTTATTCTACCTGAAGCAGTGCATTTGATGTGAAGTGTGCCAGATACTCCCCTTGGTATAACAAGCCTGGGTACATATCAATTTCTTTGTTAAATTGATGAACTCATATCAGCTTGCAGCGTCCAGCGGGCATAAATGGACACTGCAAGACTCAGGTTCCTAGGGTTGTGTCTGGGACTGGAGATATTGGCTAGTGTCATTCAGTTTCACAATCCAAGCAGCAGCTTACTTGCCAGAGGCTGTGCGTGAACAGCCCAGGAGTGGGAGTTCTCACAGCAGAGCAGGGTAAGGCTGGCTCCCAGAGTCAAGGATTGGAGTGAACTAGCAGATCACCGGTCCAGATAACACCAGAGGGCAACATCACACAAAGTCAATCTGGAAGGAGCCATCTTAAAGCAAAATGAGTGCATTGTGCCTCTCTCTATTTTAGGGAACAGGGTGCTTTGTCTGCTTCTGTTTTGGGGGGCTATTGTTTTTTATCATTCTGAATTCTAAAAAAGGTAAAGTAATGTGATACTTAAACTTCCAGGAACAAAGTTCTCTGTTTCACTCTAACACCTTTCTGTATGTGCCATGAATGTAACATGTGTCATAAAAAAGAGACTGTATCACCCCAGCAGAAGAGGACAAATGTTACAGGTGAAGAGTCACTGATAACAGTCTTCCAGTCCTAACAGTAGCCACATTATGGCTTGGGCAAGTGTCTTCCCTCCCAGTACAGTACAGTGATCCAGGCCTCTTGTTGATGTCCTATCAGTGATGTATTGAGGACAAGACCAAATGCAAGGAGTAAGGATCTTTCACCACAAACTAGCTTCAGCTTGGGACACTGCATGGGGAAATATGGCAATGTAAATATACCATAATAGTTATACCAGTAAAACTCCCTGTGAGCATTCTGGATGGAGTGCTATTTTCTGGCTCCATTTACTTTGCTTTGAACGTAACAGAAAAAGAAACTAAGAGACTGGGATCAGAGTGTTCCAATGGGGAGTTGCACTGGTATAGTTATACCTGTATGATTCCATCTGTAGACAAACTCTAGAGCATTCCCATGACCAGGAACAGGGCTGAGTATAGATCAAACTTAGTTAAGCTTGATCACTTTCTCCAACTCTGCTGAGACTGTAGCATTCAGGCCAAGGTGCTCATTGGTCAGGGAGCCCCTCCCTGAGAGCCTCTCTCCATCTCCATCTCCATCGCCATCACTGCCGCATTCCTACATTCGTATTTGTGCTGAAGGGTCAGTTCAGATAGTAGCCTCCTTAGAGGTATAATTCCAGTGTCAGACACTGGGTTTGTCACATGGGCAATGTCACCTCCTCTGGGTGTGCACAATCTCTCATTCATGAGACAGTCCTGCCTCTCCCTAAGATGTGTGGTGTGTGATTGACCCACAGTAAATGTATTTCTCCTCAAAGCACCCCCAGCACTTGGGGAATGTTGATTATCTCCATTGTACAGTTGGGGAACTGAGGCACAGAGCTTGTCTTGGTCAAACAGGCAATCTTTGGTGGTGCCAAGACTGGAACTCAGGGCTCCCAAGGTCTAGGATATCTCCATAACCACTGCACCATCCATCTGCTCTTCCTCCTACATTCCTTCCAGCTTCTTATTCATCCCCACAGTTCCTCCCTTCAGTGAAGCCCCTCACTAATTTTGTCAGTCTATTTAGGAAGTCTCTGATAAGACATCCTCTCATCCACAATAACGTTCCACAAGCCTGTGCCAAATTTATATGGATATATCAGCTCCTGTCTGCAAGTACTACAACACATGCCCCATCCAGCACATGGGATAGAACCCATAAGTCCTGATTCCCAACATTTCTCCGATGTCTAGCAAACAGTTGTGTAACCCACAGGCAAATTGTGTCTCCTGCCTTTCTAGTGGTTTACATCTCTCCAGCATCAGACCGGTGCACATGTGAGAAGGCACCAAAAGGGGGAACATCTCTATGTTGTTGGTTGTCATATTTCCTCACTGTGTAACCAAATTGCCAGAGTGGCATATTTGGCTCATTTACAAAACAGGTTTTATTGATAAAATGTTTCCATCAGCTTTTATTTGTGCTTTAATGTGTCTGCCCCACACTCCACCAAGACTGGGGGGTCTCAAAAGAGCCTAAGGGAGTTAGGCATCCAGATTCAATTTAATTTTCATGGTGGTTAAGTGCCCGATTCCTTTCAGCTGCTCTGAACATTCTGATTGAAATCTCTAATTTTCAAAGTGAGGACCAACTAGACCAGGGATTGGCAACCTTCGGCATGTGGCTCGCCAGGGTAAGCACCCTGGTGGGCCGGGCTGGTTTGTTTACCTGCCGCATTGGCAGGTTCAGCCCATCATGGCTCCCTCTGGCCAATGGGGCCTGCAGGAAGCGGCGCTGGATGAGGGATGTGCTGGCCGCCGCTTCCTCCCCACCCCCATTGGCCTGGAGCGGCGAACCGTGGCCAGTGGGAGCCACGATTGGCTGAACCGGAAGACACAGCAGGTAAACAAACCAGCTCGGCCTGCCAGGGTGCTTACCCTGGTGAGCCACATGGCAAGGGTTGCCGATCCTTGAACTAGACAATAGAATAATAGTATCATAGAAGATTAGGGTTTGAAGAGACCTCATGAGGTTAACTAGTCCAACCCCCTGCTCAAAGCAGGACCAACCCCAACTAAATCATCCCAGCAAGGGCTTTGTCAAGCTGGGCCTTTAAAACTCTAAGGAGGGAGATTACACCACCTCCCACAGTAACCCATTCCAGTGCTTCACCACCCTCCTAGTGAAATAGTGTTTCCTAATATCCAACCTAGACCTTCCCTACTGCAACTTGAGACCATTGCTCCTTGTTCTGTCATCTGCTGCCACTGGGAACAGCGAGCTCTATCCTTTTTGGAACCACCCCCCTTCAGGTAGCCTCTCCTCAAAAGTCATGTGCCCCATTCCCCTGATCCTTTTTGTTGCCCTACGCTGGACTCTTTCCAATTTTTCCACATCCTTTCTGTAGTGGCAGGCCCAAAACTGGATGCAATATTGCAGATGTGGCCTCACCAGTGCCGAATAGAGGGGAATAATCACTTCCCTCAATCTGCTGGCAATGCTCTTACTAATGCAGCCCAATATGCTGTTAGCCTTCTTGGCAACAAGGACACACTGCTGACTCATATCCAGCTTCTCATCCACTGTAATCACCAGGTCCTTTTCTGCAGAACTGCTGCTTAGCCAGTTGGTCCCCAGACTGTACCGGTGCATGAGATTGTTCCATCCTAAGAGCAGGACTCTGCACTTGTCCTTCTTGAACCTCATCAGATTTCTTTTGGCCCAATCCTCCAATAAGTCTAGGTCACTCTGGACCCTATCCCTACTCTGCAGCATATCTACCTCTCCCCCCAGCTTAGTGTCATCTGCAAACTTGCTGAGGGTGCAGTCTATCCCATCATCCAGGTCTTTAATAAAGATGTTGAACAAAGCCAGCACGAGGACCGATCCCTGGGGCACTCCGCTTGATACTGGATGCCAACTATACATCGAGCCATTGATCACTACCCATTGAGCCTGACAATCTAGCCAGATTTCTATCCACCTTATAGTCCATTCATCCAATCCATGCTTTTTTAACTTGTTGGCAAGAATACTGTAGGAGACCATATCAAAATCTTTGCTAAAGTCAAGATATATCACGTCCACCACTTTCCCCATATCCACAGAACCTTATCTCATCATAGAAGGCAATCAGGGAAGTCTTACTGTCCATCATACCTGACCCATTTGGACAACACTTATGGGTGCATGTTGTCTCATTGAAGGGGACGGGACTACTCTCATAAGAAAGGATTATTCATCTGTTTGGGATATCAGGATCAGGACCTTGCTAGATACATCAGAACCGTAATGCAATTAAGTCATTTCACAGAAAGGAAAGAACTCCTTTGAGCTAAGCAGGCTGATTTAATCAGGACAGGTGTTTCTGCCAATTCTGTGTTATGAAAACAGCAGGAACTCCCCAGAGTCAGCCGATGGAAAACCCACTCAGAATTGGCATCAGGGGACACACAGCCTTCCCCAGCAAAGAATACAAATATGGAAGAGAAGGAAGGAATTGGTTCATACTGCATCAAGCAGATATTAGGAAAAGTTTTCTAACTCTACGGATAGTTAAGCACTGGAACTGATTAGCAAGAGAGGGTGTGGAATCCTTATCTTCACAGGTTTTTAGGAGCAGGTTAGACAACCCCCTGTCAGGGATGGTCTAGGATTGTTTGTTCCTGCCTCAGCAACAAGGGCAGGGCAAGTTGACCTCTTGTGCTCCCTTCCGGCCCTACATTTCTATGATTCTACGAGGAGGCAACCACACCCTGTCAACAGAGGGACGAGGACATGGTCCAAATGAGATCTCGGCACCTGCTCATCCTATCAGGTGGACCTAGGTCTCTGTACTGAGAGAACTGAATTTCTGAGGAGAAATGAGAGAGAAGAACCTAAATCCTGGTCAGCAAACCCAGAGAGATCCAAGCTAAACTGGAGGCTGAATATCTTGTCATTGAAGGTGAGTGTTATCCCTTGTACTGCTGCTGCCACACACTCAGATAGAACCTGCCCGTCAAAGGCCTGTGCAGTCAATGTTGATTCAATCTTACCTTCCCCCCGAGATGTCCATCAGTGATAATATCACCATGTAACCAATGGGGAGACTGAGGCAGAGAGAGGGGAAATGTCACACTATTTCTCACCATCACTGGCGGAACCTAGAACAGAATTATAGAATCTAGAGACAAGAAAGGAAAACTCTGTCCCCTCCAATCCATCTCTTTGCCAGGAGTGGCCCCAAGAGTACATTTATTAGCGTCTGCTCCACTTTACTTTTAAATAACCTGATAAGAAGATCAGGGATTTCCAGGCTGGTCTAGATCCCAGGTCCGTTTAGCCCAGTATCCTCTCTCTGACAGTGTCAGCCCCAGAGGCTGCAGAGAAATGTGTAAGAACTCCACAGCAACACTTGAGGAATGATCTGTCTCTCTCCTCCCCCCCAATCAGTTTTCATCCTGATCTTTAATAGTTAGAGATGGACTTAAACCCTTAACTCCAAGGTGTAAGATCTCTTCCAGAACTGTTGTTAAACTCCGGAGAGAATAATAAACTCTCCCTCGTGGCAGATTAAGCTCTTATTTCTTATCCTACATTCAGTGAACATGGAGAAAAATTAATGATCATCCTCTTTATAATAACCCTTCACATATTTGAAGACTATTATCAGATATTCTGTCAGCCTTCTTTTTTCAAGAAAAGAAAACATTCCTATTTTTCATATAAAAGTCAAGTTCCTTTTTGAAACATATTAAGTTCTTGGCCCCAAAATTTCTTGTGGCAATGAGTTCTACTGTCTAATTATTGGCTTCCAAGTAAGGCAGTTTCACAGCCTGCAACTTCTCACTGTCAGGATACATTACTTAATGTTAACCCTACATTTTCCCTTTCTTTATTTTTTCCCTTTACTTCTATCTTTGCTTTGTTAATCATGACAACTAATTTCTATTTACATATTTCCAATATTCCATTAATTGTCAATAGAATTGGTTGAAAAATGGAAATTAAATTTAATGAAAAATGTTTACATTTGTAATTTTTTTCCCATTTATCAAGAAGCAGTTTACATTTTTTCAAACTTTTGATTACTTAAAAAAATGAATATGTTACATTAAAATTGTTTGCCTTTTTCCTCTCTCTTTTTTCTCCTGTTTACTACTGGGTGCAGTAAAATGAACAGCGACATTTCTCCCCAATCTTCCTCTGATCTTATTCTTTTTTTCTTTTTGCCATACAGTATATTTAAAAAGAAATTCTCATTTTTTTTAAAAATTACCTAATGGCAAGGCACCAGACTTTCATTTTTCCTTTTACCTCTTGGTAACTTTTGCAAAGTTGTGGAAGTTCAAAATGGGAAATGAGAGCGGGGATAAAAAGGAATTGTGAACAAAAATAAAATTCCTCAGAGATGATGGATGGCATATTTTCTGAATCATGTTAGTTTGGATCTCTTGTAAATGTACAGATTTCCTAGCATAGATGTCAATAGAAATTTGTATCATTCAATTATCAGAATGTCACCGAGCAGTTTGAATCAACAATATTCCTTGGTAGAGAAATCCAAAGGTTGTGATGGAATGATCACAAAGCAGCATAAAAATTTATCCACGTGATACAGTACAAATGAAATTAAATGACCACCTAAAAAGGCTTCGGGCACAACCACATTCACGGAGCCTTGGTTTCTGTTGGGGACAAAGGAAGCTTCTGAAGTTTAAACCAAGCCAATTCTCAGCCAGCAAAACTGTGGGGTGTTTTACCAGCCCAATCAAGGCTAGCTGAATTCAGGGAATTGAGTGCCTACACCTTCAGAATAAAGGAAGCAAGGCTTAATGTGTTGTCAATCAGATAAATTAGGGTCTTTACACAAATCTGAGCTTGCTTCAGCAGCTCATTTGTGTGTCAGTTTTTCTCACTCAGTCTCCAATACTGTTAACTTCCATTGTACGTGTGTATGTCTGCCTGTGTGCTGAGCTCAGTATTTGGGTTGGTGGCCTGAAGGAGAGGGAGCCTTTGATCATTAATGCATTTAAATTGCTAATGTGATATTGATGTTTAATAAATGTTGTTCTCATCCTATTGCAAGGTTCGGTTCATTTCCCCCATGGCAAACACGGAACAGGGAAATCAAACCTCCCTCACAGAGTTCATCCTACTGGGATTTGGGGCTATCCCCAAACTGCAGATCCTTCCCTTCCTGCTGCTCCTTGTGATTTACATTGTGACCGTGGCTGGGAACATCCTCATAATTGTGCTAGTTGTGGCTGATCAGCACCTTCACACCCCCATGTACTTTTTCCTGGGGAACTTGTCCTGCTTGGAGACCTGCTACACCTCCACCATCCTGCCAAGGATGCTGGCCGGTCTCCTGACTGGGGACAAAACTATTTCCATTGGTGGCTGCATCACACAATGTTACTTTGTTGGTTTCTTTGCAGCCATTGAGAGTTATCTCCTAGCAGTGATGTCTTATGACCGGTATCTAGCAATATGCAAACCACTGAATTATGCAGCCTTTATGAATGGCTGTTTCTGCCTCCAACTAGCAGCTGGGTCTTGGGTAAGTGGGTTATTGGCTAGTTCCATAGTAACAGGTATGTTATTAGAATGAACTTTCTGCGGTCCCAATGAAATTGATCATTTCTTCTGTGAAGTTACACAAATAATAAATCACTACTGCAATGATATCTACCATTTGGAACTTGTACTTACCATTCTGTCTGCTTTATTCACATTGACCCCATTTGCTTTAACTGTGATGTCCTATGTTTGTATCATCTCCACCATCCTGCGAATCCCTTCCAACACTGGGAGGCAAAAGGCCTTTTCCCACCTGCTCCTCTCACCTGATCGTGGTGACAATTTTCTATGGGACCCTGATCATTGTGTATCTGCTACCAAAAACCAATACACTCAGAGATCTCAACAAAGTGTTCTCTGTCTGCTACACAATTCTGACTCCTCTGGCCAATCCCTTCATTTACAGCCTGAGAAACACAGAGGTAAAAGAGGCACAGAGAAAAATTTTCAGTGAATGTGTAGATTTTAGAAGACTTCAAAATTGCTACTGTAGTTTTTGAAAGACAAAATAAGAATGACTGCAGCTGATTTACAGTTTAATGTTTAGATCTTGTGTAGCCCATTATTTCATGGTAGGTCTTCGGAACTGTGATATTATAACATAAGAGGGAGTGCAAAGATTTATCTGTAAGATCAATCAGAATGAGGATCTTTGTGTTTGGAATAAAACTGTGCTGTATTTTCCTTGTTGAAGGTGGGTAGATACTACTTTAGTAAATTCCATAGACTAAAACAAAGTCTGCATGTAAAATAGTGACTTAGGGCTGGATCTACAAAGGGACTTAGACATTGCAATGCCTCACTTCTAGCACCTTGCTAGCCAGTAGAACCCACACCCAGACTTGGGCAGTCAGGGGGCACATCTACATTGAAATAAAAGACCCAAGGCAAGGCCGTGGCTGGCCCAAGTTATCTGACCTGAGCTTGGGGGATTTAGGCCAGAGGGGTAAAAATGGTATGGTAGACATTTGGGCTGGAGCCCAGGCTCTGAAACCCTGCAGTGGGGGTAAGTCTCAGAGCCCAGGCTGCAGCCTAAGCCCAGACCTCTACATGGCTATATTGAGCCCCTTAGCCCGAGCCCTGCCGGCGCCAGTCTATTGCCCCAGGCTCTGACACTCGGTGCTGGCAAGGCTAAATCCTCACTCTGTCACTCTGAGCGCAGAAAGTCAGGGCCCACAAGAATTCTAAAAATGAATACTTGCCACTCCAGGCTTGTATTAAACTCCCAAGGTTACAGCTTTTCTCTGATCTTGGCTTGGTAAATGCTGCCACCACCCAAATGCAAAAAACAAAAAAAAAAAAAAAAAAAAAAAAAAAAAAAAACCCACCACCTTTGAACCCAGGAAGGAGCACTTGGGAATTCCTCCCTATGGGGTACCCTCAAACCCTTTCACCACCCCTCCAGGGAAGAGGTGATAAAGAAAACAAGGGAAATTAGCTGTGGCTACCAGCTAATTAGATAACATGCATAAACCTCTTAGAACATCAAAAATCCAATCCTGTTCTTAAAAAAAGTAAATGTTATTAAAAACAAAAAGGGAAAAAAATACATCTGGAACTTAGGCTTTT
The DNA here is from genome assembly GCF_013100865.1 of Trachemys scripta elegans. Taxonomy (NCBI): domain Eukaryota; kingdom Metazoa; phylum Chordata; order Testudines; family Emydidae; genus Trachemys; species Trachemys scripta. The sequence goes on from NC_048309.1 coordinate 37,598,886, forward strand.
TGCTAGATCTTAAAAAAAAACCAACTACAAAAATTAAGAACCCCAAATAGCTTTCTTGGGTGTTCAGCTTAAAGGTTACAAGGAAACAAAAGCATCAGGGATTAGCACAGAGGAGATCCAAAAGCCAAAATAAAATATAAATCTGATAGCTTCTAACTAAACATTCCCAATCCAAATTATTTCTTCTAGGTATGGAAAATAATTTTTCATACCTGGTTCAAACCTTACACAGCATTTCTGCTTATAGCATTTCTATTCAGTGTCCCTCAAGCCCAGAGAATGACAGACAAAGGGAAAGTTTCTTTCCCAATTTTAAAAAGTTCTACCTTCCCATTGGCTTTTTTGGTCAAGTGCCCACTTCCTTTTCTTTACCTCTAATAATAATTATATGAAGAACTAAATGGTACTTTTTACATTTCAAGGACTACAATGACTTAGAATGCAGGAGCACTTGTGGCACCTTAGAGACTAACAAATTTATCTGAGCATAAGATTTTGTGGGCTACAGCCCACTTCATCAGATGCATAGAATGGAACATATAGTAAGAATATATATATATATATATATATATACATACAGAACATGAAAAGGTGGGAGTAGCCATACCAACTCTAAGAGGCTAATTAATTACGATGAGTTATAATCACCATCATAGGACCTAATCACATCTGACACACCATCAGGGGCTTGTTCATCTGCACATCTAGCAATGTGATATATGCCATCATGTGCCAGCAATACCCCTCTGCCATGTACATTGTACAAATCTGACAGCCTCTATGTAGATGAATAAATGGACACGAATCTGACATCAGGAATCATAACATTCAAAAACCAGTAGGAGAACACTTCAACTTCTCTGGTCACTCAGTAACAGACTTAAAGGTGGCAATTTTGCAAAAGAAAAGCTTCAAAAACAGACTCCAACGAGAAACTGCTGAATTTGAATTATTATGCAAACTAGATACCATTAATGTAGGCTTGAATAGAGACTGGGAATGGCTGAGTCATTACAGAGATTGAATCTATTTCCCCATGCTAAGTATCCTCACACCTCTTGTCAACTGTCTGAAATGGGCCATCTTGATTATCACTACAAAAGGTTTTTTTTCCCCCTGCTGATTATAACATCTTAATTAATTAGCCTCTTAGAGTTGGTATGACTACTCCCACCTTTTCTTGTTCTGGTCAGGTCTCTCAGTGGGGTGGCAATTTGGCAGTAGTTTGGTACAAATCATCGGTAATACCCGGCCAAGCCCAAGAAGGATTGGAGCTACTTCTTTGACTTAGAGACAGGCCAATTTTGGATAGCATTTACCTTAGCTTGTAGGGGGTTGATAGTACCTTAACCCATCTGGTGTCCAAGGTATGTTATACTGTTTACGCCTATTTGACACTTTTTGGCCTTAACGGTTAATCCAGCCTCCCTTATGTGATGGAAGACAGCTTGGAGGTGTTCTGCCCATGAATCTGAGAATATAGCCACATCGTCAAGGTAGGCGACTGCAAATTCCCCAAATCCAGCCAGAAGGTTATCTACCAATCTCTGGAAGGTGACAGGTGCATTTCACAGTTCGAAAGGGAGCACATTAAATTCATACAACCCTACATGGGTGATGAAGGTTGACCTTTCCTTGACTGGGTCATCTAGTGGCACTTGCCAGTATCCCTTAGTTAAGTCTAAGGTGGAAATGAACTGGGCACATCCCAGTTTTTCCAATAGCTAATATGTGCGTGATATTGGATAGTTTTCTGGGTGAGTTAGAGCATTTAGCTTACAGTAGTCTACACAAAAATGGATTTCCCCATCTGGTTTGGGAACCAGACCCACTGAAGAGACCCATGCCTCAGTGGGGCAGATTACACCCATCTGTAACATGTCCTTGATCTTCCTTTCTATTGTGATTTTGGTTTGAGGAGCCATCCTGTTAGGGTGACAAGATAGCAGGTGTGAAAAATCAGGACAGGAGATGGGGGGTAATTGGCACCTATATAAGAAAAAGCCCCAAATATTGGGACTGTCCCTATAAAATCAGGACATCTGGTCAGCCTACATCTGGTAGGGTTGGGCTCTAATTGGGCAAGCATCACCTGTGTCAATGGAGTGGTACGCCCATTCTGTCCATCCTGGGGTGACTGAAAACACTGGCGTGAAGCTGGGGCAGAGCTGCTGGATTTGCTGTCACTGCTTATGCCAAGGGTCATGGAAAAGTTCACCTCTTCCATGCCACTGTTGCTTTTTCCGTCATAATAGACTCCTTCAGGCCACTCAGCGTAGTCTGTCTCCTGGGCTGTAAACTGGAGAGCCTTGATTTCTCAGGAATAAAAGGGCTTTAGATAATTAACATGGTATACTTTAGGTCTGGGAATAAATGGCCCCTCCAAGGATGCTTCCATCTTATTGACCTGGAGCACTTTCAGGACCATGACTTGGTCACCTACGCTGAAGGAACTCTCTCTGGCATGTTTATCATACCAGGCTTTTTGCTCTTGTCAAGCATCCTGTAGGTTTTCTCAAGCAAGGGCTAGAGAGTCCTTGAGGGTGTTTTGCTTGTTAGTTACAAAGTCCAAAATGTTAGTTCCTGGAGAAGATATAACCCCCTCCCATTGCTGCTTCACCAACTCTAATGGCTCCTTAACTTCGTGGCCATAAATGAGTTCAAAGGGTGAAAATCCCAAACTGGGATGTGGTACAGCCCTGTAGGCAAAGAGCAACTGCTGCTACACTAGGTCCCAATCATTGGAGTTCTCATTCACGAATTTACATATCATGGCCCCCAAAGTCCCATTATACTTTTCCACTAGGCCATTTATTTGATGGTGGTAAGGGGTAGGAAAAAAGTGGTTCACCCCATGAGCTTCCCAAAGACATTTCATGGTCCCTACCAGGAAGTTAATTCCTGAATCTGTAAGGATGTTGAAGGGCCAATGCCTGGCTCACACTTTTAGCCCTGGTGGTGCTTAGAGCTACTGCTTCCGGCCATCGGGTGACAAAATCCATGAAAGTCAGTATGTACAGCTTTCCTCTGAGTATCTTCTTAGGGAAAGGACCCAGAATATCAACAGCTACCCACTGAAATGGAACCTCAATGATGGGGAGTGGCTGGAGAGAGGCCTTGACCTGGTCTTGGGGCTTTCCCACCCTCTGGCACATCTCACAAGGCCGGACATAGGTAGAATCATCCTTGCCCATTCCCTTCCAGTGGAATGACTTCCCCAAACGGTCCTTCATCTTGCTCATCCCAGCATGGCCACCAGGGTGATCATGGGCTAGGCTCAAGAGCTTTTCCCTATACTTAGTTGGAGCTACCAACTGTCTCTGAGGATGCCAGTCCTCCTTGTGCCCACCAGAAAGAATCTCATTGTATAAGAGTCCTCCTTCTATAACAAACCTGTACTTGTTAGAAGAGCTGAGAGGTGGTGGGTCGCTCTGTGCCACCATCCAAGCTCCCTTGAGTTTCTCATCCACTTCCTGCTCTGCCTGGAACTGTTTCCTTGAGGCTTGAGACATTAGTTCCCAGCACCTGAGAGAGAAAGGGAATACTCTGTGCCACCCCAGAGCCCTGGGCCTCTTTGCCAAAGCCCCATCTCCAACTGTGGCCATCCCTGACGCTTCAGAAAAAGGAGATAAATACATTAGAGTAGAAAAAAATCTGTTCCTGACCCCCAGCAGGCAGCTGGATGAAATCCTGAAACATGACCTGTAAGGAAAATGATACACAAACCAGGAATGAATCTCAGGGCTGCCAGTTCCTGCCTCCCCCCACCATCACAAGCACTTCTACTGCTGCACCTGCATATCGTAACTTTAGAATCTCTGAGTGGCACATGAGGCAACCTTTTCCTCCCACTGCTGTCTGTGCAGAGCAAGATGTTTGACGCTGTCATAAATTGTCTCCATAATGGCAGCATCCTCTTTGGTGTGGTCTAGGAATAGTGTCATTCAGTACTCAGGTCTCATTTTCACTATTGTTCTGATATATTATATTATATTATATTATATTATATTATATTATATTATATTATATTATATTATATTATATTCAAATCCTTTCAACTTTAATATAATATAAAAGTTAAAACAATAAAGTCAAACAAAACATTTCAATAATTCCCCCTCAAAAATTTCAACTAAATCAATACATTCCCACGTCCAGGCTCACATCCTGAATAACTACGCTTGGAAACATTAGATTTTTATCAGTAAATGTCAGTAAACATCAATTTCACCCTGCAAGCACAGATTGATTACACCTATTTCCATCGATAATAACTGAAATGTATAGCTAGGCATAGTAAGAAAAATTTTGCTTAAAAACGTTTAGAGTCAAAATTCAGACGTTAAGACTTCTGAATGAGGCTTGTTACAAGCAAATGAATATTTATTGTGTATTTTGACATGGGATGTTGACAATTTGTGTTTTAATGGTTTATAAAGTTTAGCTTTTTGAACCTCACTGTCTATTGTCATTAAATACTTTCCCCTCATAATTTCACATGACTGTGAAAATGTAAATCAATACAAATCTAAAAAAAAAAATGCTTAAACATAAGCATTGCTATTAGCCATCCCAATTATTTAGAAAAATGAGTTCTGCCAACCCTATACACAACAAAGGCCAGAGATTCCCACCCCATGATTCCTGCATTAAGTGCATCACTTCTAGTTGTATCTTCTAGGAAGAAATGTCTTATCTTGACTTAAAGACTCCAAGCAAAAGAGAATCCACCACACCCTTTGGTAAATTGTTCCCATGGTGAGCGACTCCACCTTCTGATCTCTTGTGTCCTGAGCAGAGAAGAATGGTTGATGCGGTAGAACACCCCCCCGCAAACCTTGGCCCTGCTGGCCGGCTATAGTGGAACTTTGTTACTGGTTATGAAGAAAGGTGAAACATATTCTTGGTCCCACAAAACCCTATCTTTTGATTTTGCCTGTTCTTTCACCAAGTATTTTCATTTGTATTATATGGTTCAAATTTCAGGATGCTCATCCTTTCTTCGATGGGGGCCAGGAGTGTGCAAATAAAAAGAAATGAAATGAAATATTTATTTCCACTTGGATCACTTGTGAGCAGAGTTGATTTCATGTATAATTTTTTTCTCTCACAGACTGAGGACCAAGACACAAGTGTTGTCAGTTGGCTTGCATGTGTGTTCTTTCTGTGTGCTTTCCCTGTTCTGTGAAGATAGCTGGTACAGCAACCCTCCATAACACTACCCAGTGTGGTTAAGTGCTGAAGGCTGGAATGTCCTTGGCTTAGTAACACTGTTTAAGCTGCCCAGTGCTTCTGTCCTTGGAGCAGGTAAGGCAGCCAGCTCATTCAGCAGACTTCAATATTACCCAATGAATCAACATCTGCACAAGTCTGCAGACGTAACACTGACAGATCCCAGTTGCTGGCAGGCAAGATTGAGCTGGATTTATCATACTGTGGACATAGTCACGTCCATTTGTGGATTTTTAGGGAAGTGCAGCCAGCTGCTGAAGGAGTCCATCTTTTTAACAGCGAGTTCATGCTTCTGGGCCTTAATCTGGGCCTGTATTTCTCTGTCTTTTAACTCCAGGGCTCTTTCATCGGCAGCCTCCTTTCTGGCTGCCTCTGCCTCCATAGCTTTCTTGTGGGCAGTTGCCTCTCCTTCTCTGAGTTTCAGTTGAAACCGCCTGTCCTTTTCCTTCTCTTTTGCTTCTAATCTGGCCAGCTCTAGTTTACTAGCTGCCTTACTAGTAGTCATGGTTGCTAACCTTCCTGCCCTTACCACAGCCTAGCATGAAAGCTAGAAAAAAAACCCAGAGTTTGTGAATTACCTTGCTGTAACTTAACTACTCTGCCCTCAGAGAAAAAAATATTCCAGCTGCTCTCAGCTAAAAAAAAAAGTGTCCTTAAAAAAAAAAAAACCTCCCTGTCTTTCAAGCAGCCAAAGAAAAAATGCGTCCTTTTTAAAATCCTAAGGTCTGTGCTTCTGGTTCAAATTGATCACACCGCTACCACCATGTCAGGGTTCCCTCCCCACTCTGAACTCTGGGGTACAGATGTGGGGACCTGCATGAAAGACCCCCTAAGCTGATATTTCACCAGCTTAGGTTAAAAAATTCCCCAAGACACAAATTCCTTTCCTTGTATTCCTGCCACCAGCAAGTGATTTAAACAAACATCCCCCTCCCAAAATATCTCCCCGAGTCCCTTCACCACCTTTACTGGGGGGGCTTGAGAATAATATACCAACCAATAGGTTAAACAAGTGAGCACAGACCAAATCCCTGTTTTTTAGGACACTGAAAATCAATCAGGTTCTTAAAAGAAAAATTTTATTATAAAGAAAAAAGTAAAAGAAACACCTCTGTAAAATCAGGATGGAAGGTAATTTTACAGGTAATAAAGAGATTTAAAACACAGAGAATTCCTCTCTAGGCTCACTTCAAAGTTACAAAAACAGGAATAAACCTCCCTCTTAGCTTAGGGAAAATTCACAAGCTAAAACAAAAGATAATCTAACACATTTCCTTGCTATTACTTACAATTTCTGTACTTTTAGTTGTATCTTTTTAGGAGTTGGGTTACCTGCTTGGTCTCTCTCTTTGTCCCAAGAGGGAACCAAACAAAAGAGCACAAACAAAACCCCCCCCCCCCCCCCCAGATTTGAAAGTATCTTCTTTCCCCTTGGACCTTCTGGTTAGGTGCCAACTAGGTTAATTGAACTGATTAACCATTTACAGGTAAGTGATTCTGTATCTCTGGCCAGGAGGGATTTGATGTTACTGGATACATAAAGATTGTTACCCTTCCCTTTTGTATTTATGACAGTTACCTAAAAAAAGCTTAGGAGATGAGGGTTTGGACTGGCACAACCACATTCATGGAGCATTGGTTTCTATATGGGAAGCTTCTGAAGTCTAAACCAAGCTGATTCTCAGCCGGAAAAATTGTGTGGTGTTTTAACAGCCCAAACGAGAATTTTTGAATTCAGAGAATCCAGTGCCCACAGAGTCATTTGCCAGACTCCTCCTGCTTATCTGGTTTACTCACAGCAAACCAGTAATGTCAGCTCTTTGGAACAGAATCAAGGGAGCAAGGCTTAGTCTGTTGTCAATCCAATAAAAAAGGGTCATTGCACAAATCTGAGCTTGCCTTAGCAGCATGTTTGTGTGTCAGTTTTTCTCACTCCCTCTCAGATGTCATCAGCCTCCGTTGTATGAGTCCCAGCCCTCAACCTGTGTGCTTAGCCCAGTATTTGGGCTGGTGGCCTGTGTTGTCAGATGTTGTCTGACTGTGTGTTCTCTCTGCATGCTGCACTGGCTCTGGCCAGTTAGTCTGTACAGCAGGCTCCAATCAAATTGCCCACAAAGACCACAAGACTTGGTTTACTAGTGAAGGCACCTGGCCAGGTTTATTGTCGACGAAGCACAGTCCCGATGCCATGGCTCAGTGGTTACCAGTTCAGTAAGTCATGTATGCCTGTGACAATGGACACATCTCAGTGAGCAGTGGGACTTTCCATTCCTTCTTAGGATGGATAAAGATACTCCCTGTGAGGCTCCTTTTTATACCCCAATACAAACAACATACGTATTGCTCCTCTGACGTGGTTAGTTGCCATCCTCTGACGTAGTTAGTTACCACCTGATATCTTGTGCACATCTCTATCCATCACACTGACATCCTTATCTTATCACTGAGAGGGGGTCAGTGTATCCTTGTATCATCTTTGGGGAATGTGTTTACACCATAATCCCATACCAGGGTGTTCTGGTACTATCCTACTGGAATGTGTTTGCTTGACTATCCAGTGCCTTGCACCTCTTAGGAATGTGTGTGTTTTTGCAATATCAGCCCTGTTCTTGCCTGGTTCTGTGAACTTGCATGCAGGCAGAGCCTGACTTTTGGTAACTTTGCTTTATATTAGTAACGATTGACCACTACTTTAGTTCAGGCCTTAGGCCTCATACCAGGGCTCCGATACAAGGCCTTATGTTTCAGGCTCTCTCTTTCTACAACATTTTCCAACTTTTTGTCTTTTTATGGGTAGGATGTTTACCCATCATCCCAGAAAAGCTTAATGCATGGACTGAAGATAACCCAATGGGCTAAATATTGTTATATGGTCAGCTTACTTAACATCCATTCATTTATGCCCCATCTGTTCCTCAATCTGCACATTCCCTTGTATTATTGATGGACAGATTTTATTTTGCAATTGTTTTTAGTTTCTTAAGGTAAGCCTGGGAATGTTAGGCCCAGGTCTTTGATTAAGGAATATAGTTTTATGATTGAGGCTTTGTGGCACTCCCAAATAATTAATGCCTATGGATAATATGGATATGATATTTATATCTACAGTGTATACAGATATAAATGTATAGTATGTATGTGTACATATGAAACCACCTTATATCTAAGCATAACAATCCTTTTCCCATCTGGTGTTGTAGTCTGGCCCTTTTACCCTGGTGCCGCAGATAGCAACACACTCCTGTTAGGGCAATTATAGTTACTACCTGTATTATCATTAGTAGTAGTCACCCTGTCTGGTTGAGCCAGACATGCCAGTCTGCTCCAACACAGACCCAGGGTCTGAACCACATGCCCCAAAGCTCTAGACTTAACTGAAAGCAACTTAAGAAGTAGTCCTGTCTTTAATGCTCAGATGCCCAACTCCCAATGGGGCCCAAACCCCAAATAAATCCGTTTTACCCTGTATAAAGCTTAATAAACTCATAAATCATTCACCCTCTATAACACTGATAGAGAGGTATGCACAGCTGTTTGCCCCCGCACCCCAGGTATTAATACATACTCCGGGTTAATTATTAAGTAAAAAGTTATTGTATTAAATACAGAAAGTAGGATTCAAGTGGTTCCAAGTAGCAACAGACAGAACAAAGTGAATTACCAAGCAAAATAAAATAAAACACGCATGTCTAACCAAATACAGTAAGAAAACTGATTACAGATAAAATCTCACCCTCAGATGTTTCAATAAGCTTCTATCACTGATTGGATGCTGTCAAGGCTGCTTGCCCACTCTGAACTTTAGGGTACAAATGTGGGGGCCGGCATGAAAACTTCTAAGCTTAACTACCAGCTTAGATCTGTTCCACTGCCACCATTCCCAATGTGCTAATTCCCTTCCCTGGGTAGCCTTGAGAGACTCTTCACCAATTCCCTGGTGGATCAAGATCCAACCCCCTTGGATCTAAAAACAAGAAAAAATCAATCCGGTTCTTAAAAAGAAGGCTTTTAATTAAAGACAAAGGTAAAAATCATCTCTGTAAAATCAGGATGGGAAATAACTTTACAGGGTAATCAAACTTAAAGAGCCCAGAGGAATCCCCCTCTAGCCTTAGGTTCAAAGTACAGCAAACAGAAGTAAACACCCTAGTAAAAGGTACATTTACAAGTTGAGAAAACAAAGATAAAAACTAACATGCCTTGCCTGGCTGTTTACTTACAAGTTTGAAATATCAGAGACTTGTTCAGAAAGATTTGGAGAGCCTGGATTGATGTCTGGTCCCTCTTAGTCCCAAGAGCGAACTCCCCCAAAAACAAAGAGCACAAACAAAAGCCTTCCCCCCACTAAGATTTGAAAGTATCTTGTCCCCTTATTGGTCCTTTGGGTCAGGTGTCAGCAAAGTTACCTGAGCTTCTTAACCCTTTACAGGTAAAAGGATTTTTGGAGTCTCTGGCCAGGAGGGATTTTATAGTCTGGGCACAGTCCTTTCGCCTGGTTAGACCTTGTTCCAGCTCAGGTGGTAGCTAGGGGATTCCTCATGATGGCTCTCCTTTTTGTTTTGTTCCACCCCTTTATATATCTTTTGAATAAGGCAGAAATCCTTTGTTTCTCCGGGTCCCTCCCCTCCCCCCAATGGAAAAGCACCAGGTTAAAGATGGATTCCAGTTCAGGTGACATGATCACATGTCACTGTGAGACTTCATTACCCACTTGCCAGCACACAGGTATACAGGAAAACTTAGAGGTAAAACAGAGGAATCTGCAGTGAATTGTCCTGGTTAATGGGAGTCATCAAGATTCCAAACCATCATTAATGGCCCACACTTTGCATAATTACAATAGGCCCTCAGAGTTATATTTCATTTTTCTAGTTTCAGATACAAGAGTGGTACATTTATACAAATAGAATGATCACACTCAGTATTATAAGCTTTGTAATCATACCTTACAAGAGACCTTTTGCATGAAACATGTTCCAGTTATATTAGCATATTTTCATAAAATCATATAGAGTGCAACTTCACAGCAAGCTTTATATGAAATATTATAATTATATACAAATGATGAATATGGTGGTTACAGGGTGCTCCCCTTAGGTATATAGTCACAAATGTATCTTAGCCTTTTTCAAACCCAGTTATACTTTTGGCCATCACAACATTCCATGGCAATGAGTTCCATGGGTTCACTATGTGTTGTGTGTAAAATTACTTACTTTTCTTTCTTTTAAACCTGCAGCCTATTTATTTCATCTGGTGACCCCTTGGTCTTGTCTTATGTAAAGATGAAAATAATACTTCCTTATTCACTTTCTCCACACCATTCGTGATTTTATAGATGCTAACAACTTTCATTGCCCTTCTCTGTAACTTTTCTAGTTCTAATATAACTTTTTTGAGATGGGGCAACCAGAATTGCATGCAGTATTCAAGGTGTGGGTGTCCCATGGATTTATACAGTGGCATTATGATATTTTCTGTTTTATTATCTCTCCCTTTCCTAATGCTCCCTAACATTTTATTAGTTGTGTTGCCTGCCACTGCAAGTTGAATGGATGTTTTCAGGGGACTATCCACAGTGACTCCAGGATCTCTTTCTTGAGTGATAACAGAAAATTTATACCTCATCCTTTTTTATGCACAGTTGGAATCATAATTTCCACTGCATTACTTTGAATTTATCAACATTGAATTTTATCTGCCATTTTTTTGCCCAATGACCTAATGTAATAAGACGTCTTTGTAACTCTTCACCTGGACTTAACTATCCTGAGTACTTTTGTATCATCTGTAGATTTTGTTTACCCATTTTCAAGATCATTTATGAATATATTGAACAGCACTGGTCCCAGTCTCTATCATTGATGGATCCCACTATATACCTCTCTCCACTTTGAAAACTGACTGTTTCTTCCTACCCTTTGTTTCCTAGACTTTAAACAGTTACTGGTCCATGAGAGGACCTTCCCTCTTATCCCATGATTGCTTACTTTGCTTAAGATACTTTGTCATACAGGAGGTCTGACTGGAGGAACACAGTGGTCCCTTCTGGCCTTGGGATTTATGAGTCTATGAAACAGAAAATAAATAAAACTATTAATAATAATAATAACAGCACTAATAATAATACATATTCCCATGATGTAATACTGAGGGATAATAATAATCATAATAGAAATATGTCTCATAGTTGCCCCTGAGATCTGTGCCTTGCTACTAGGTAATATGTGAGGAGCTCACAGTCTAAATAGAAAAGAGAGGCCATGGAGGGAAGGGAAACAGGGCCCCTGAGTTGAAGGGACTTGCCTAAATTCACCCTCTGGCAGAGTTGGGAGTAGAATTGAGGAATCCTAAAACAGAAGCACCTTTGAAATGCCCAGCTTTATGTGTTTTTGATATGAGCCCTTTGCGACTGTGACTATGAGAATATTATAAAATGGTTACCTGGAATTGATTTCCCCCACATAGAGTGTGTGTGTGGTGGGGGGAGCACAGACATGGACACACTGAGCATGAAAAGCTTATGGGCTTAGAGATGTGGAATCATTTAACTTGGAGAGAGAGAGATTTCTTGTATGATTGTATTACCCTGACACCTAGAGGATTCAGACTGCTAAACACTTCACACAGAATGTATAATCCAAACATGCAATGGAAAGAAGAGAAAACTGAGGCATAGAGAGGTGAAGTGACTTGTGCAAAGTCACACAGCAGGTCAGTGTCTGAGACAGGAATAGATACCAGGTCCCCTGAGTACCAGTCCTGTGTCCCTAGCCATCAAAGTCATTGCAATATCCCTACTGCCTCTTTGCAATTGTTATCACTTCAGTTTCTGGGCACTTTTAGGAAAATACAACACAGACAGAAAGTAACTTTGGCCTCTGGGCCTCTGTTCTTATGTTGTGCTGGGCTCCAGGGCGTGAATGACTGAAAGCCGTTAGGAATAGGCATGGATAAATATCCTTCCAACAGTCACACACAAATTGTCTTAGTATTTTTTAAGCCCATCAGCCTCAGTGCGAGGAGAGAACAGTTTCTCCTAATAGATAGATAGATAGATAGATAGATAGATAGATAGATAGATAGATAACAGGAGTCTGCAGTTGGAGGAGAGAAGAGCTGGGAGGATTGCACACAGACTAGCACAGTAAGTTTGCTGTTGCAATGAAATATATGTGAGGTTTAGTGAGGCAGCTTTTAAGGAAAAAATTGTAAATGGACAATGTTTTGGTTTTTTTCCCCGATTTTCAGTCTTATTTCAATTTGCACATATTAAATAGAAGCAACCCAAATCAGGGCTCACTGACCTTCTCAGGCTGGGCAGAGCTGTATGGGCCATCTCAGCTGATTGTGCTTCTGCCATATGGTGCAGTTGGTCTCAGGATCAGGTGGAAAGCTGACCGAGAGGAAGATAGTGCAGGGTGGAAAGGGAAAGCAAACCAGAACAGGATCTCACATGTATCAGTCTGTGGTCCTCACTGGTCCAGTGCTGATGGTCAGGCATATCCACTTGTAACCTATGGTCTGGGTGTACAATGAATCAATGATCTTCAGGGCTCATGAGCAAAAGGCAGAGTCTCCAGAGTGAAGGGGATGCCTGTTGGGCTTTGCTCTGGGAATCTCCCCAGAGTCTGCTCCCTGTTCGATCCCCAATATCATTTTAAGGACCACAAAAGGGAGTTATGGGCAGATTAGCCCATCTGCTCATTATATTGTCCTTCAATTAGACAATTAGTTTCGATAAAATTATAAAGCAGTCTTTAATTGCACAACAACATATTCCTTTTTCCATGGACCCCCGCCTCATTCAGTACCCAGGGTGGACTCAATGAGCAACTATTCAGTACTTTGTTTTCTCCTTATTCTTCACTGTGTGCCCCCATGCCTTATTAACTGCAAGCTGCTCTACAATGCTCTGAACACAAAATAATCCATTTTATCTTGGTCTTTTCTATGGTGCTCATTACTATAGTGTCGAAGTACTTTGTGAAAGGGCTGGGCAAGATCCAGCATGTCCATTGCACAGGATACGCCGTGATTTCAAAATATATTTTCATTCCAAATTGTAATGAAAAATTGAATTTCAAATTTTACCATGAAATTATTATTTTTTTAAATTTGGGGATCAATGAGAACATTACATTTCAAAGAAATTGAAGCATTTTGTTTCAATATTGATGGTATTTTTAATTATCTTTTTGTTATTTTAGCTTATTTTTATTGTAGCTCATTTTTTTTAGAAAAAAAGTTTTCATTTTATAAAATGACTCTTCATGCCAAGTTTCAAGTCTCTGCTGCAAAGTGTAGTCTCTGTAGAGCTTAACTGAGCAGAACTGTATATTTTTCGTGGTTTCGTTCTTGGAAATATCTCAACTGTTTTGAGGCAGACACTTGCCGTAATAAATATCAGCCCCAACCAGTAAACTTTGGTAAAGTTATAAGCCACAGATAATAGGGTCTTAATGGAAAGTGTCAGGAAACATTACTAAGTGGCAGCATTATGAGCCCACCTAGAATAACAACAATCAGTGTGAACTGCCAAAGAATAACTTTTTGCACCCCCAATCAGTTTGGCAAGGGTGTGCATTTGTTGACCCTACATATGAGTATTCCAGCACCAGTGATCATTAGTCCTTCTGCATGAGATACAAATGTCATTTATCTTCTTCCTAGTTAGTGCAATTTTTAATTTCTTAGGGAATAAACAGATGATGCTAAAACCTGCAGTTTGTACTCAAGATAGACCATCATTGGGATCAATGACAGTGAAATACAGTACAAATAAAGAGAGCTCATCTCACTGGATCTTGATCTTGCAGCATTTCTACTCCCAATGCTATTACTGCTAATAAAAATACTGTCTAGTATTGACTAACAGATGTATTGGAGCATAAGCTTTCGTGCCCACTTCGTCAGATGCATGTCACCCACGAAAGCTTATGCTCCAATACATCTGTTAGTCTTAAAGGTGCCACAGGACTCTTTGTTGCTTTTTACAGATCCAGACTAACATGGCTACCCCTCTGATACTGTCTAGTATTGTTACTTTTAAAAAACAGAAATACAGTATGGTGTAGTGGCTACGGGGTTGGAGTCAAGGTTCCTGGTTTCTATTCCCGGATCTCACCACAAATTGTGATCTAGTAATTAGTAGGGCTGTCAAGCGATTAAAAAATAAATTGTGATTAATTGTGCAATTAAAAAAAATAATTGCGTGATTAATCACACTGTTAATAATAGAATACCATTAATTTAAATATTTTGGATGTTTTCTACATTTTTGAATATATTGATTTCAATTACAACACAGAATAAAAAGTGTACAGAGCTCACTTTATATTTATTTTTATTAGAAATATTTGCACTGTAAAAAAAAAGAAATATTATTTTTCAATTCACCTAATACATGTACTGTAGTGCAATCTCTTTATCATGAAAGTCAAACTTACAAATGTAGAATTATATTAAAAAAACTGCATTCAAAAATAAAACAATGTAATATTTTATAGCCTCCACGTCCAAGCAGTCCTACTTCTTCTTCAGCCTATCACTCAGATAAACAAGTTTGTTTACATTTGCAGGAGATAATGCTGCCTGCTTCTTGTTTACAATGTCACCTGAAAGTGAGAACAGGCGTTATCATGGCACTGTTGTAGCTGGCATTGTAAGATATTTACGTGCCAGATGTGCTAAAGATTCATATGTCCCTTCATGCTTCAACCACCATTCCAGGGGACATCGTCCATGCTGATGAGGAGTTCTGCTCGATAACAATCCAAAGCAGTGCAGAATGATGCATGTTCATTTTCATTATCTGAGTCAGATGCCACCAGCAGAAGGTTGATTTTCTTTTTTGGTGGTTCGGGTTCTGTAGTTTCCGCATCAGAGTGTTGCTCTTTTAAGACTTCTGAAAGCATTCTCCACACCTCACCCCTCTCAGAATTTGGAAGGCACTTCAGATTCTTAAACCTTGGGTTGAGTGCTGTAGCTATCTTTAGAAATCTCACATTGGTACTGTGATGGGTTGTGTCACAGAAACCCCTTGGGACTGCCACCTGATGTGCTGAGACTACCTCTGAGCCCGTTTTCCCTTCAGTTTGGGACTTCAGAATCCTGCCTTGTTGAGCCAGACATGCTAGCCTGCTGCAAACATAGACCCAGGTCTGAACCATGTCCCCAAAAGCTGCAGATTTAACTGAAAACAGCTTAGGAAGTGCTCCTATCTCTAGCACCCAGACTCCCAGCTCCCAATAGGATTCATACCTCAAATAAATCCATTTTACTCTGTATAAAGCTTATACATGGTAAACTCATAAGTTGTCCGCCTGCTACAACTGTGATAGAGAGAGATGCACAGCTGTTTGCTCCCCCGGGAACTACTTACTTACTCTGGGTTAATTAATAAGCAACAAGCTATTTTATTAATTATAAAAAGTAGGATTTAAGTTGTTCCAAGTAATAACAGACAGAACAAAGTAAATTACCCAGCTGAAGCATGAAGGGGCATACGAATGTTTAGCATATCTGACATTCTGGCTACAAATGCAAATGCCTGCTCTCACTTTCTGGTGACATTATAAATAAGAAGAGGGCAGCATTATCTCCTGTCAATGTAAACAAACTTGTTTGTCTTAGAGATGAGTGATTAGCTGAACAAGAAGTAGGACTGAGTAGACTTGTAGGCTCTGAAGTTTTATATTCTTTTGGTTTTGAGTGCAGTTCTGTAAAAAAACCCTACATTTGTAAGTTTCATTTTCATGACAGAGAGATTGCACTGCAGTACTTGTATGAGGCGAATTGAAAAATTCTATTTCTTTTATCATTTTTTACAGTGCAAATATTTGTAATAACAATAATATACACTTTTATTTCAATTACAGCACATAATACAATAGATATGGAAATGTAGAAAAACATCCAAAATATTTAATTCATTTCAATTGGTATTCTATTCTTTAACAGTGCGATAAAAGATCTGATTAATCATGATTAATTTTTTTTAGTTAACCACCTGAGTGAACTGTGATTAATCAACAGCCCGAGTATGATGGATTGGGTCACAAAAGACTGTCACTAGATGTCCTGGGATATCACTGAGAACAAATCCCCCTGCCAGAGAAGGCTTCCCTCCACTCCTGTCTTGCTGAGTAAGACACTCCAGTCAACTACAGCACAGAGCCAGAGGTTGGGCCACATCCCCCTGCAGTTCACTGAAACTGAGATCCGCTCAGCTCAGGGGCTTCTTAGTTAACAGAGACTTTCCCAGCACCCAGTATTCAGTCTTTCTGGGAGACTAAACCCCAAACAAATCCATTTTACTTTGTATTACAGGGTAAACTGTATTTTATAGGGTAAACTCATAAATTGTCCACCCTCTATAACACTGATAGAGAGATATGCACAGCTGTTTGCTCTCCCAGGTATTAATTACTTACTCTGGGTCAATTAATAAGCAAAAGTGATTTTATTAAGTATACAAAGTAGGATTTAAGTAGTTCCAAGTAATAACAGACAGAACAAAGTAAGTTGTCAAGCAAAATGAAACAAAACACGCAAGTCTAAACGTAATACATTAAGAAACTGATTACAGATGAAATCTCACCTCCAGAGATGTTCCAATAAGCTTCTTTCACAGACTGGACTCCTTCCTAGTCTGGGTCCAGCAATCACTCACACTCCCATAGTTAATGTCCTTTGTTCCAGTTTCTTTCAGGCATCCTTTGCAGGTGGAGAGGCTATCTCCTGAGCCAGCTGACAACAAAATGGAGGGGTTTCCAGAGCCTTTTATATTCTTTCTCTTGTGGACAGAAACCTCTTTGTTCTCCTATGCAAAATCATAGCAGCACGATGGAGTTTGTAGCCACCTGGGCAAGTCACATGTCCATGAATGATTCAGCCTTTTGCAGGCCAATGCCATTGTTTACATGTTAGTTTGAACGTTGCCAGGAAAGCTCAGATGTGGATTGGCATCTCCCAAAGTCCATTTTCAGTTAAATGTTTCTTGACTGGACACTTACTGAGAAGAGTCCTTTCTCAAAAAGCTGACCAAAAGCTTCACTGAGGCTATTTAGAATCAAACACATTGACATACAAGTACATAGCCAATATTCATATCTTTGAATACAAAAATGATACACACATACAGACAGCATAATCATAACCAGCAAACTACAACCTTTCCATAGACACCCCACTTTACCTCCTCTGTACAAGACCTAGTGCAACCATAGGACCCTCGTTGCAGCAATGATCTATATGGTCACAGTTCATGTCAATAACATCACACCCAGTAATTAGGGGAAATTACAGCACCCATGTTCCTGGGTTCTGGTCCCAGCTCTGGAGAGGAGTGGGGTCTACTGGGATGGAGAAGTGCAAAAGAAGTCAGAATACTGGGTTTCTTTTATTCTGTTTTTTATTGTGAGTGGTCATGACTAGAACAGCCAACTGGGATTTGGGACTCCTCCTACATTGTGTTCCCAACTCTAGAACTAGGTCATTGTGTAACCATGTGTGAGCCTTTTCACCTCTGAGGTAGATGCTTCTTCCATGTACAACAATGTAAATGCAGAGTTATTCCACTGCTTTCAATGAAATTACTTCACATTTACATGTACCTGACAGTCAACTCTAGCTGTCTGGTCTGCATTCTGTAAAATGAAGATAAAATTTATTTAATTTTATACATCTTTGGATGAAAAAGTTATACAAAGACCTACAAAGGTCCTGATTATAATTTCCTTCACCATGGTGTAAATAAGAAGTAATCCCACTAAGTCAAATGGCCTGGTTATCCTCTCACTCAGCCCACTGTAAATTAGGAGTAATTCCACTGGAGTGAATGGGGCCCCATTTCCATGTTACATAAATCTTCACAAGATATGGATCTGATCTTAACTCAAGGAAATTATGGTGGTTTACACAAAAGGAGAGATATTTTACTAGTCTATTCCTGACCATTGTCCTGGTCCTTCCCTCTACAGGTAGCTCCTAATGTGCTGAGAAAGAAAATGTCCAACAAAACTACTATGACCAAGTTCCTTCTCCTGGGATCCTCTGATGCTCCAGAGGTGCAGATTTTATACTTCGTACTCTTTTTAGTGATTTACCTGGCAGCCCTGATGGAGAATCTTCTTATCATCACAGCCATAGCCCTCGACCACCATCTTCACACCCCCATGTACATCTTCTTGATGAATCCATCCATCCTACACCATGGCTCCATCTCTGTCACCATCCCCAAAACCATGGCTAATTCCCTAACCCACACTAGGTCAATATCCTATGCTGGATGCGTTGCCCAGGTTTTTTCCTCATCTTCTTAATAGGAGCCATTTTTTTCCTTCTGACCATCATGGCGTATGACCGATACATCACCATCTGCCAACCACTGCACTATGAGAGAGTTATGAGCAGGAGAGCTTGTGTCCAAATGGCTGCCAGTGCCTGGATCATTGATAGTCTCAATTCTGCACTATACACTGGAAACACATTTGCAATAACCTTCTGTGGAGGCAACATGCTGGATCAGTTCTTCTGTGAAATCCCCCAGCTCCTCATGCTCTCCTGCTCTGATGCATACTTTAGAGATGTTGGGGTTATTGCCTTTAGTGGGTGTTTAACTGTAAGCTGCTTTGTTTTTATAATTGTGTCGTATGTTCAGATCTTCAAAACTGTATTAAGTATCCCCTTGGAGCAAGGATGCCATAAAGCCTTCTCCACATGCATCCCTCACCTCACTGTGGCCTCTTTGTTTGTTTTCACTTGCCTTTTTGCCTACCTGAAACCCATCTCCAGCTTTGCATCTGCTCTGGATGTCATGGTGGCTCTTTGACACTCCATGTTGCCTCCAATGATGAATCCAATTATCTATAGCTTGAGGAACAAGGAGATCAAAGCTACATTGAGGAGACTGACTGGATGGATGTTATTCACCAAGAATTATTTGTCTGTTTTTCTCCACTAAATATTATTTTCCTTTATTTCTCCTGGTCCATGTCTGTAATTTCCATGACAACACAATGTATGTACAGAAGCGCTAGGTTCTACTTTTGGCTGCACTAATGCAAATCCAAATTAACTCCACAGATGTCAATGCACCTGGGCTGATTTATACCAGTAGAAGTCCTGGCCCACTAATGGAGTTAAACTGGTGTGCATTTTTTGGGAGGGAAGAATCAGGGTTTCATTCTCTGCCTAGATAATGCCTATTAAACTGCTTTGCCACTTATACCCATTTCAGGGTCACTTAAAAACAAGGAGCTTCATTCCCTTGTGTGTTTAAATCAGGAGTGGTGTCAAAGGAGTCAGACTTGTGTACATCTGGTATATTGGAGAGAAGATTCTGACCTCAACATTTAGGTCTAGCTCCTCCACAAATCAATGTAGTGCTATTGACTTTGATAGAACTTAATGAATTTACACCATTTGTGGATCTAGCCTATTGAGTTCAATAGAGCTACATCCATTTATACCAGCCAGAGACAGGACTCATTGAGTCCAATGCCATGATGCCAATTTACACAAGCTGTGGATCTGACATCTACAATTTAATATCAAGGAGCTCAATCTATTTAGTTTAACAAAAAAAAAAGTTACTTGGTGACTTGATAACAGTCTACAAGTACCTACACAGAAAAGAAATATTTGATAATGAGCTCTTCAGTCTAGCAGAGAGGTTTGTAACAGGATCCAATGGCTGGAAGTTGAAGGTAGACAAATTCAGACTGGAAATAAGGCATAATTTTTAAACTTTATTTTTATTGTTTTTATGTAAAATATAAACACACAACAAAAGAAAACTTATAAATACATGCATGAGATGGAAATACAATATAAATAAAATTCAATGTTCATTATTTGTAAAACTTGGAAATACAAAACAAAAACAAACAAACAAACAAAAATCCCTTAACCCATAGAGGTCATGCTGGGCAGCAATTATTAAAATGACTTCTTAGATAAATAAATGAGTCATTTTTTCCCATTAAGGTAGTTGTAGAGAGCTCCTTAAGCTTGTGTGTGTATGAGGGAGGAACTGCAGATTTCTATTTTCTCAAAATAAAACTTTTGGCCACTAAAATAGTTGCTGCAATCCATTTCTTAACGTTACCTTGTCATACCAACTCATCCGGCACCCCTGAAATACACAAGCTTGGAGAAGGAAAGATAGCAACACTGAAAGTTTTTGAGAGAGCCCTGAACATGGTGTTTGGAACACATGCCTTTTTGGACAGGTTGTGAAATGTGTGAAAGGTTGGCATGGGCTGTTTGAATCTCCAACATCCACTGTATCTTGTCAATCTTGCCTTAAAAAAAGTTCTGGAGTCCAGACATATCTGTTTAATATCTTGTCCTGGAAAAATCACAAGGACAAAGAACTTGAAGTATATTCCACATTAAGCCAGATATCTTCCCAGGCTTCTGTTGTGATAATAAATCTAAGTTATTTCCCCCATTTTTCTTTGAGACTGTGATTAAGAGGGTAATCCAAACCATTAAGCCACCTATAAGTAATTCCTACAAATTGACTTTTCTCCCATAATAACGGAACACAAGGGTGCAAACTATTGCCAGTAATGTCAATGTTTGTCTGATGGGGGCACATGTCCTCTGAGAACTTCACAAAGATTCCCAGGTGGTTTCACACAGGCCACCACAAACCAATCAGAAGGTGCTAATTGAGTTTTCATGCTTCTGACAACTTTGCTTCTCCTGTCCCTGGGGGAATGGCCCCTATGCAGGGAGAGATGGATGCAAGACTGGATGCTGAACACTCAAGAGCTTAGAGATGATTATTTCTGATGTTTTTGTTTGTCCAATGAGAAAGAGAGGGGCCATTTGGAAAAAGCCCTGCACTGGAATTTTTAGGGTACCTCATTTTCAAAGGTGCCCAGCTATCACTGACTCTCAAAAATCACTGAATGGAATAATCATTTGTCCTAAATCAATCTGGGACCAGATCATTTTGTGTGGCCTAGAGATGAAATAGTCCCTATCTGAGCAGAGCTGGGAGCAGCCCTACATTTATAAAAGCTCATGTGTGTTGGTACTAGGGTCTGTTTATGGCCCTTTTTAAGGAGACCGGGTCTTTTGTAGATCTCATATCTGGACACGGTTGCATTTTAGAATGCCCTTAATGTCTGGAGGGAAAATATCTTGCACTTTTCCCTTATGATTTGGGCTGAAACTTTAAAAACCACTTAGGGGATCTTAGATGTTCAGTTCTCAATGAAATTAATGGGAACTGAGCACCCCCATTCCCAAGAAGCTTTGAGATTAGCTGGATAAGCTGCTGGAATACTGCATCCAGTTCTGGTATCCCAATTAAAAAAGGGGGTTGATACATTGAAGAGGGTTCATAGAAGGTTCACAAGAATGATAGAAGTGTTAGAAAACCTGCCCTTATAGTGATAAGCTGAATAGACTGAGCTCTTTGAGTCTAACAAAGATATGGTTAAGGCAGATTACAATGTATAAGTATCTACATGCAGAACAAATATTTAATAGTGGGCTCTTCAATCTAGCAGAGAAAGGTATAGATCCGATGGCTGCAAACTGAAGCTAGACAAATTCATACTGGAATAAGGTGGTCATTTTTAACACTAAGAGAAATTAACCATTGGAACAATTTACCAGGGGTGGCTTTGGATTCTCCATCGCTAACAATTTTTAAATCAAGACTGGATAATTTTCTAAAGGATCTGCTCTAGGAATTATTTTAGGGAAGTTCTGTGGTCTATGTTCCAGAGGAGGTCATACTACATGATCAAAGTGGTCCTTCTGGCCTTGGAATCTATGAATGTAAAAAAGAAATTCAGCCTTAGTGATCTAATCAGCATCAATGACGTGGGCAGTGGCAGTACATGCTCTCTCAAGCCTGGTCCATATATTTTTTTCCATCAACCTAGTCATATCATATCCTCAATCCACCCCTTTGGGGACAGCTTAGGTGAATAGATGGGCCATAGTACACATCCTGAAGATGAGCAGACTTGGCTGTAGTATGAGAAGACAATTCCACTGTCAATGAACCACCCGTTGTTTGCTCAGGTGCCTCAGGAGTTTGGAGTTACACCGGGGTATAGATTACCAGATGAGAGGATAGACTTTGCATCTTGATGGTTGTAATAAGGCCTAACTTCTGGAGGTGTTACTATTGTGTAGACAGGATTTTGCCCTGATAGGAGATAACTGGTGTGGCTGGAGTCCCGGGGAACCAACTGAGGTCACTCAATTGGGGTGAACCACAAAGAATGGGGCAGACAATCCCCAAAGCCAGTGGATATTCCAATACTTAGATTTACCAAACCAGCACAAAACAGCTTCTAAATTACCTCACTGGTTGCCCAGAAGCCAACAACACAGTTCCCTTAAAGTAATCCAGCCTCAGGCCTCCACCTGGACAACCAAGTCAGGTCTGATGAGGATTACTGAAAATCTTATTAATCATAAAACCAAGTTCTACCAATCCTAAAGTATCGGATACATTGCTTCCCAGGTTAATGAAAATTTCAGATCTTACTCAAATATATGCTTACAGCCAGTTCTTATTAACTAAACTAAAATTTATTTAAAAAGAAAAGAGAGAGAGCATTGGCTAAAAGATCAGTATACATACAGGCATGAGTCAATCTTGAGGTTCAGATTCATAGCCAAGTTGGCGAGCTTTGTAGCTGCAAAGAGTTCTTTCAGAAATAGTCCATAGGTTATAGTCCAATGCTTATATTCAGGACAGCCCAGTCCAGGACTGGGATCTCAGTCCTTGTGGCTTAGGCTTCCCCAGCATGAAACCTCAAGCAGATCTGAGATGACAGGATCAGGACCCAATTTTTTTAATACAGTCTCAGGCCTTCTTTGACAGCTCAGAGTCCTTCAGCAAACAATAGGCCTCATGGGGACTTTGAAGTGGACCCATTTCCTAAGCATTGCTGATAATTATTCACAGGTGATTTGCTATCAAAGAGAGATGAATACAGCGATATCCTATGTTTACAGTTCATTTAAATACTAAGATGTCTTTTGATCTCTGAATTAATAGAATACAGCATAGACAGGGACTGTTTGATTACATTGTTGATCACTACCAAACACAAACATTATCTCCCCATATGTTTTTAAGGGTTGAATTTGAGTTATTCATCCTGCAGGATGCTTAACCCTTTCTGGTCGTGCATCACAACTGGACATTGGTATTTAATGAATTATACGGCATTACTTTACAAAATTCAAAACTTGTGAGCTACACCATTATTTATGTCTCCCAGAAGCTTGAGTGAGTTCTTACTCACTGTCATTTGAAAGACTGAATGAATATAAGGGTGAAAAAATGTTTTTGTAAATAGCAATTTACTTTTAAAATAAATTTGATTCACCTTAATGGACATCCCCTTTGTGTTTATATTCACTGAATATTCCAGGAAAGCAGACATTAATGAACTTGAAGCAACTGGGGTAGGATTTCCAAAGAGGCCCAAGTTAGTTGCTGAACTCTTCTGAAAATCAAGAGAAGTTGCATTCTAATTACCCCAGGCCCAGCTGAGGATCTCATTCATACCTCCCAGTTTAAAAAAATATTTAAGCATGAGTTGAACTTAAGCCTTCCTTGGGACTGCTCACACATTTAAAGTTAAACACTGGCTTAGGTGTTTTTCAATATCAGTTCAGAATATTCCAAGGAGTTGCGTTTTAAATTCCTAATCATAGAGTGTTTGGACAATAAGCATTTTTAAGAAAATTGTTTCTAATGCACCAATACATCCAATCAGGGAAGAGAACAGATCTTGTTAAAATGTAACCAGTCAAAACAGCTCTGCTTTTATCTATGGCATATTTGGAATATACACCCATGAACAAATATAGTATGCTAATTATTATTACTATTAGTATTATTAATAATATTAATAATCTTGTAACCCACTTATGCAATTCAGGATTCCTTTAAACAATAGGCGATGCACAGGGAGGGCATGTGGGGTCAATTTCCCCCACAGAGTTCTGCTTGGCCTGCTGT
Organism: Trachemys scripta elegans; assembly: GCF_013100865.1. Classification (NCBI taxonomy): domain Eukaryota; kingdom Metazoa; phylum Chordata; order Testudines; family Emydidae; genus Trachemys; species Trachemys scripta. Next base: position 37,623,130 of record NC_048309.1, read on the forward strand.
GGGGAGAGGAGTGGGACTCCCTGGGCCCACTGCAACTGCATCCCATCACACTCAGCTCCTGTCTCTGGCAGCCGGGTCTGGGACAGGGGAGTGGAAGGGGTGGGACCAGCTGCTTCTCATGCTGTTTTCAAGGTTGCTGCTACAAAGTCACTCAGGGTTGCTGTTTTGTACAGAATGGTGGCTGCCTGAGAGAGAGCCTGGCTGGGACGGCAGCCCATCCTTGCCTCCTATGCTCCACAGTTGGGCCTGGCTGACAGGGAGAGGGAACGAGCGAGCCGGAAACATGCTGAGGGGGAGGTGAAGTAGGAAAAGAACAGAGCTCCCCCCCACTCACAGATAACTCTGGTAGTATGGGGAGAGCACAGCTTCCATGGGCTGGGTGCAGGGCAGTAGGGTCACTGGGCAGAGGAGAAATGTGGGGAAGTCATGTGTCCTCCCCATAAGATTGTGCCCTCCCAGTATCAGGAGGCACAAATTGTCTATGCTTTAGACACGTTCAGATCCTTGTGTGGCTGGAAGACCATTGGCTAAATCCTGTCTAAATCCTAACCATTGTGGTTACAGGGCTAGCTGCACCTTTGACTCCTTGTCTGATCTCAGTGCACCTCCTCAGGTCTTGGCCTCAAGCCTGCCCCTCTCTAAAGGTCAAATCATGAGAATCTCCTGCTGTCAAACTGTATTTGGCACTTGTGCAACTGCTGCTGGAATGATGTGCCCAGTTTTGGTGCCCACAATTCAAGAAGGATGTTGATAAATTGGAGAGGGTTCAGAGAAGAACTACAAGAATGATTAAAGGATTAGAAAACATGCCTCATAGTTAGGGCCCTACCAAATTCACTGTCCATTTTGGTCAATTTCATGATCATAGGATTTTAAAAATAGTAATTTTAATGATTTCAGGTATTTAAATCTGAAATTTCATGGTATTGTAATTGTAGAGGTCCTGACCCAAAAAGGAGTTATGGGAAGGTCATAAGATTATTGTTGGTGGGGTTGTGGGACTGCTACCCTTACATCTGTGCTGCTGCTGGCGGTGGCACTGCCTTCAGAGCTGGGCAGCTGGAGAGTGGCAGCTGCTGGCCAGCAGCCCAGCTCTAAAGGCAGAGCCGCTGCCAGTAGCAGCACAGAAATAAGGATTGCATGGTATGTTATTGCGACCCTTACTTCTGTGCTGCTGCTGGCAGAGTGCTACCTGCAGAGCTGAACACCTGGCCAACAGCCACTGCCCTCCAACCTAACCAGTTCTGAAGGCAGCACACAAGTAAGGGTGGCAATACCACAACCCTCCTAAAATAACCTTGTGACCCCCTGCAACTCCCTTTTGGATCAGGATCCACAATTTGAGAAACTCTGTTCTCCTCGTAAAATCAGCATAGGGTAAAAGTGCACAAAAGACCAGATTTCATGGGTAAAAGTGCATGGTGGGAGACCAGATTTCATGGTCCATGACACATTTTTTCATGGCCGTGAATTTGGTAGGGCCATACTTATAGTGATAGACTCAAGGAGCTCAATCTAGCAATTTTAACAAAGAGAAGGCTGTAGCCCTTTATTCTATTTAATGTTAATGTTAATTATACTACAGTGGGTTCAGCTCTGGCAGCTACAATCTCAATATTCAAATGAGAACTTTGAAGGCTGAAGTGGAGAAGGGTTCCATGTGAATAGCAGTTGAACATGGGTCAGTCGGTCCTAAGAGAAAGGGGAGCGCCATTCCGAAGGGACTGATATAGACAGCAGGATGGTGGCCATAGAAGTTGGAATCCGCTAAGGAGTGTGTAACAACTCACCTGCCAAATCAACTAGCCCTGAAAATGGATGGCACTGGAGCATCGGGCTCATACCCAGCTGTCACCAGCAATGAGAGCCATGGGGGCTATGCCACGATGAGTAGGAGGGCCGCTGCGGTGCGCCTTGAAGCCTAGGGCGCGGGCCCGGATGCAGCTGCCGCAGGTGCAGATCTTGGTTGTAGTAGTAAATATTCAAAGTTCAACAGAGTTTTCTCTGTTAGTTCTAGATCTAGAGCCCATAGTAACACATGAAATCATAGACAAGTAACACATACAATCACAAGAACATCTACTTTTATTAAAGTTACCAATAAAGTTATAAATGGCACAGCATATACAATTCCCAAAGATAAGTACCATGTACCAGTTATAACTACAGACATACTCACAACCTCCTAGATGGTGTTAGAGTCTGTTGACTCTCTCATGGATTAATCATAAATATGGGGGTGGTTCCTGCTGGAGTTTCCCATAGGAAGCTCAGTTTTCCTGCTCTGAGCACCCCTTTTTATACTGTGAGTCTGTCTGTATTTACATTCTGTGCATGTACATGAAAGTGTCAACCCTCTCTTTCTTATTAGTCTGTGTCCCCTAGAAACACAAGGAATCCCATATTCGATAGGCTGGGTAGGTTCTCATTAACATTGATGCACCACCTTTATCTTGTGGTTAAAACACATGTTGGAGACAATATTTGCTGTTACAGCATTTTATAATTTATATTTAATCTTCCCATCTAAACTTTCACAATATTACCACTTGGTACCTGTCAGAATTCTCTCCCCACTCTGAACTCTAGGGTACAGATGTGGGGACCTGCATAAAAGACCCCCTAAGCTTATTTCTACCAGCTTAAGTTAAAAACTTCCCCAAGGCACAAATCCTTCCTTATCCTTGGATGGGTACTGTGCCACCACCAAGTGAGTTAGTAAAGATTCAGGAAAAGGACCACTTGGAGTTCCTGTTTCCCCAACATATCCCCACAAGCCCCTTCACCCCCTTTCCTAGGGAGACTTGAGAGTAACCAAGGTGAGCACCGACCAGCCCCTTGGCTTTTTAGGACATTAAAAACCAATCAGGTTTTTAACAACAGAACTTTATTATAAAGAAAAAGTAAAAGAAGCACCTCTGTAAAATCAGGATGGAAGGTAATTTTACAGGGCAGTCAGATTCAAAACACAGAGGAGTCCCCTCTCGGCAAAACTTTAAAGTTACAAAAACAGGAAGAAACCTCCCTCTTAGCACAGGGAAAATTCACAAGCTAAAACAAAAGATGATCTAATGCATTTCCTTGCTATACTTACTATTTCTGTAATATTAGATGTATCATTTCAGTAGTAGCTGGATTACTTGCTTGGTCTCTCTCTTTGTCTCAGAGAGAACACACAACACCCACAGCACAAAGCAAAAACCTTCCCCCACAGATCTGAAAGTCTCTTCTCCCCTTATTGGTCCTTTTGTCTAGGTGCCAACCAGGTTATTTGAGCTTCTTAACCCTTTACAGGTAAAGGAGGGATTTTATGCTACCCTTAGCTGTATGTTCATGACAGTACCTCTTTTCCCATAATCATTCAGGTTATTTCTTATTCATTGATTTATGTCATCATTTCTTGTCTCCAAGGCCTAAAATAGCTAATCTAAAATCTTGCAGACTTTAGCATACAGGTTCTTGCATTTCAGCTTCTCTTACTTACATCTATGACATGATTCCTCTAAATAATGATTAGTCTTTTAATTCTATAATCCTACAAATTAACTCTACTTAACATACAATGAATATATATGATATAAAATGTTGATTAATCATAACTTCACACAATAAATGGATAATAAACTAAAATCATTGGCTACAAGGCTAAGAGTTGATTTGATTACAGTCTGTAAGTACCTACATGTGGAACAAATATTTAATAACAGGCTCTTCAATTTAGCATGAAAAGGTCTAACACAATCCAATGGCTGGAAATTGAAGCTAGACAAATTCACACTGGAAATAAAACATATTTTTTTAATGGTGAGATTCATTAACCGTTAGGATAATTTAACAAAGGTCATGGTGAATTATTCATCACTGTCAATTTTTAAATCAAGGTTGAATGTTTTTCTAAAAGATCTGCTCTAGGAATTTTATGGGGGAAGTTCTCTGACCTGTGTTTTTATCCCTTCTGGATTTGGAATCTGTGACCTTCTATATAATGTGTCGCTCAGTAACTTCTATGTTGTATTGTTTCCCTCTGTGATTTGATGTCAGTGGCCATCAGGAGACTTGGGTTCTATTCTTAGCTCTGCCACTAACCTGCTGTGTGACCCTGGGCCTGTCGCTTCCTCTCCCTGTGCCTCTGTATCCCCTCCTTCCCTCTCTCTGCCTTGTCTATGTGACTGTGAGTTCTTTGGGGGATGGGCTGTGTTCTATTAAGTGTGTGTTCTGCACACCCATTTAAGCATTTCTGCTCAGCTGGCAGCAGCAATGTACCTTGGATATGGTGCTAGACCAGGAGATCTGGGTCCTGGTCCTATTAACCTCCTCTATGGCCATTAAGAGTGTTAGGGTAGATAGGCTTTGGCTGCTTGCTTCAACTCTGACCCTGTGTTTCAAGGTGTTAGTAGGTATGAAACATATTCTGTGGGCTCTCAGCTTTGCTGGTTATTCATCTGTACTCTCCTTTGAAATAGAAATAAACCAGATGCCAGAGAGTGAATGTGTAAGTGGGGAACTGGACCCGCTATTGTTGGGAAATTTTCTGGTTTATACACTACCCCCTTGAAATGGGCTAGTGAAAGGATCTGAGTCCTTGCTCCCACTCCCTTTACCCAGAGGTCTGCCTGACCTCGAGGGCTCGCCTTCCACTCTCCTGTGTGGCAGAGTCCTCAAAACCCCAACAAGGCTGGGCCCAAAATTCCTGGGGGGCTCGACCCCCAACCTTTTTGTGTTCACTTAGGGCAGGGGCTAGGGTGTCCCCACTCCATGATACTCTTTCTGCTCTGGACACTTCCCTGACCCACTGATCATCACATATATTTCAAGCAAATACAATTTATTAAACAACAATCAATTAAAAATAAAAGGAAAAATGGGAAAGGTTAAAGGAAAAAACACAACCCCGCTCTGTGGCATGGGGGAATCCCAAACAGCCATAGCTGGAATATGAGGGAAGTTCACAGACTGTTCCTCACATGTCCCAGGCCTCCTGCCCAGGCCCTGGCTGTGCTGCAGGGATGCTGCAGGTCAGACACTTGCTTTGACGGTGGCCACGCACCTTCAGGCTCTAAGTGGCAGGACCCTGCTTCCCAGTATTGCCCCCCCATAGGGGTTACAATCCCTCTCCCAGTGAGGCCTGCAAGACCTCTTGACTGGTGGCATCTCCCTGCGCTGGGCCCAGGGGCGGTTCCATGCACCAGTGCAGCAAGCATGTGCCTGGGGCGGCAAGCCTTGGGGGGTGGCCTGCCGGTCGCTGTGAGGACAGCAGTCAGGCAGCCTTCGGTGGCATGTCCACTGGTCCCGCAGCTTTGGCGGCAATTCAGCAGCAGGTACGCTGAAGGTGCGGGACCGGCAGATCACCCACAGAAACCCCGCTGAATCCGCGTGACCAGCGGACTGCCCGCAGATGTGCCGCCAAAGGCCAACTGCATGCCTTGCTTGGGGTGGCAAAAAACATAGAGCCGCCCCTGGCTAGGCCCACTGCTCAGAGTCACCCCTCACTCTCCGCAGCAGCTCACTGCGCCCGACTCCGGACTGCTCCAGTTCCAGCTCCAGCCCTAGTTCTGCTGCTGCTGCTGTGCCTCCAGTACCCTGGGATGCTTTTCTGGACCCTCTGGCTCTGGTTGCTGCAGCTTTCCTCCCAGCACAGGTCCACTCTCTAGGCTACTTCTGTGGCTCTTGCTGCTCTGGCTCTTCTCCCAGCACTGACCCACTCCCTGTGCTGCTGCTCTGGCTCTGCTCCCTAGCTCAGCTCGGGCTCCTGATCTCTCCTTAGCTCGGCCCCATTCTGGCCCAGACAGTCCCAGCTCACACAGAGGACGGGACCCGACCCCCTGACTTCCTTATTAGCCTGCCTGCCCTGTCAATCAGGCTAACCTGCAGCATTGGCCTCTCCTCAGTGCCACTAGGGCCTGTCAGTCTCAGGGTCCTAGTTTCCCATTAAGCCTTCCCCTTTCTTTTGGTACTGGGAGCTCGCCAACCAAAACACCCCATTAAGTTTTAGTAAGGGGTGAACAGTCCCCTTACAAATGGGTTTCTAATTCTATTATTATTAGACAATATTAATCCCTCCTGGTTTAAGGGGGATTGGAAACTTTCACTTTTTTTATGGAAAATTGAGTTTTTAGAAAAACAACATTGTTTTCTTCAGACTGTGTCCACTTTCCTCAAAAATATGTGATGTTTTGCTGGAAAACACAGAAAACTTAAAGAACAAGCTTGTTTGATTTTCTTCTCAAAATTAACATTTTTAAGCTGAAAGATTTCAGTTTCCTAACACTGAAAAAAATGGGTAGCGGGGTTTTGATGAAATGTTTATTTTTTGTAGGATTATTTTTTTCATTTTTAATTTTTTTCCCTACTATCTGTGGATGAGTAAATTAATGGGAAAAATGTAAAAGAGTTCTCATTGTATTTTTAATTTGTATTCTTAAATTTCACTTGGATGTGAATCCTCAAGCCTATTAAATTGAATAAGTAAATTTACTGTTTCCAACACAGGATGCACTGATTTGTCCAGCCCCCGGATACTTTGGTCAGAATATAGCTGTCTATCTGTCTATCCCTCTAATTGTATCTAGAAGACAAATGCACAGCTATGTAAGAGACCTTTCACCCTCCACTCTGAGACTGACCTGACAGGACTAGATTCAATGTGTTCCTCACTGTAGATGAGCTATGTGGAGTAGAGCTGGCTTTAAGCAACACTGGCAGTAAAGGATCAATACTGCAGGAAGGTGATTCATCCATGTCTATTTTCTAAGGGCTTGTGGGACTCACTCCCTGGAGCCCTGAACAGCTCAGAAGCAGAGGTTCACAAGCTAAAGTTCACAAATTGTAAAGCCAAAAGAGGTCACTGTGATCCTCTAGTCTGACCCCCTGAATAGCACAGGCCCTAGAATCTCCTCAAGGGTTTCCGAAGTCTAGCCCAGCTTCTGTGTTATCTGTGGGCCAGGATAATAAAGGGATTTAGGCACCTAAAGATGAAGGCAGATGCCTAGTGGGATTCATGAATGCTCCGAAGTGAGCCAGTGACTAAATCCTATTGTCTGTTAATGGGAGTTAGGTGCTTAGCCTGCTTAGGAGATATTGTGAATAACAATAGGCTCCTATAGCCATCTTTAGGCCATCTAATCCTGGACCGTGTCTAGTTTGCTAATTTTCAAGCCCTGCATGTTTCTCAAATTTCATAAATAAAAAAATGCCTGGGATTTGCAAAGGAGTCCCAGGGATTGAAGCATGGATGCCTTACTCTCTCGAACATACCAGACTAAATGGTAGCAAAGGCAACCAGGCAGCAATGGCTACAGAGAGGATGCCAGGAGAGCTAAACAACTAAATTTCCTTAGCTCTCTCTGTCTCAATATCCCCACCTGTAACCTGGAGGATAATAACTGAGCCTGGATGGATACGTCATAATGAATCATTTATTTAGGGCCTGATCTGGTTTTCTTCCAACCCTTATATTTGTTATATTTTTTTCCAGCAGAAATCTCCTGTTTTCCACAGGACCATAGGAACTGCCAGAGTCCAGTGCCCTGGGTCTGACAGGGCCTAACACCAGATGCTGCCCCACTCGCAGCCTAGAACAACATTTTGGGGGTGGCGAGACCTGCAGCAGCTGCAGAATTGTCTGCCTGAGTCTGCAGAGAGCATGAGATAATGGATCTGGGAGGGCTGAACTACCCCAAGCATCTCCATGGGTTTGAACTCCCAGCCCCACTACTCTGGGGACCTCACGAACCCCACACCAACAGGGGGCTCAGTGTGCAGGGGGAGGGGAAGAGCACAGCAGTTGACACCCTCACCCAAGTAGATACATGCTGGCTGGGGAGCTGAGGACTGGGGGTGGTGGAACCACTACTTCCCCCTGCCTGTCTGTGGGCACCTTGCTGATCAAAAGGGTGGGGGAGAGTCACTTGCTGCCTGTTCTGGGACAGAGCCTGGGTCCCATGCTACTGTCCCAGCCTCTCTTTGAGGGGCTCCCAGCCACTGCCACTCCATGTGGGACACAGGGTCAAGGGGTCCCTATGCCTAATATATCTTTAAAATGCCTTTTTAATGTCTTCACCTCTACTAGGCATAGATTTCTCCTTGTGTCCTTTGACTTCCTTTATCAATTTTTGGCAATTCCTAACATCTGATTTATATTCATTGCTATCAACTTCCCTTGTCTTCCATTTGTTTTATATGTAAATGTTTCATTTTTTCCATACCATTTTTCCAGACCATTCTAGGGAGTCTCCTCCACTAAGAATCACAGGGCTGAGATTAGCCCCAGTGAGCAGTAGCAGGTGTAGTAAGATGAGGCCCTGAAACATAAACCCTTGTATCAGAGGTCCGGTATGAGGCCTAAGGCCTGAACTAAAGTAAACGTCAAGATTTTGCTAACCTAAAGCAAATTTAGGCTGTGAGCCAGAGACAGGCCCTGCTCACCAAAGTTGGCAAGGAAAGGGCTGATGCTGCAAAAAGAGACATACCTAAAAAGGTACTAGACACCAAATATCAGAACATTTGCGTACTTGTACATTCCACACAGATAACAAGGAACAGGCTGACCCATCCCAATGACAGGGTCAAAAGGGTAATATGATGGATAGAGTTGTTTTGTTCGAACAAACATGTACGAGATGAGAGGCGGCACCATATTGCATGGCAGGGTTATACCTTGCTATGTAGGTGGGATGCACCTCAATATGTCAGGCGTGATGTGTAACTTGTTTGTACCTGTGTATAAGAATGCATTCCTGGGGCGGTGTCTTTGTCTGGCCTAGAGGGAAGTGGAAAGTTCCACCACTGACTGAGACGGTCCATTGTCAGGGAGCCCATATGTACTAGCAGAACTGTAGATATCTGTTCCGGGGAGCTAGAGACTGTTTTGTTTGGCAATAAACCTGGCTGGGTGCCTTCTTACCTTATTGAAGGCTGAGATCATTTGGGGTTCTCTTGGGGGTCTGCTATGTCAACTTTCTGCGCGCAGCCAAGGCAGCACACACAGGGAACACACACACACAGAGCCAACTGTTATAAACATTGAACAGAGCAGAGCACTACACTGATAGCATCTGACGACAGCAGGGTAGTGAATAGCAAATATCTCAGAAGAATGGGTCCAATGTATTCTGGGTATGGATTCACTGATTTCCATGGGTTTGACTCTGTGGAGAGACTGGTAGCTGATTCTGCAGCATCCTGTGCAATTAGAGCAGGGGCAAACGGTATGCATGCTGCAGAATCTGGAACAATACAGGGTACTTTGGATCCAGGATGGTAGCTACCACTGGGGTTTTCAGATCATCTTAAAGGAATTAGGTACTCCACTCCTCTTGACTGAACAATGGGTGTTAGGCACCATGCAACCTGTGACAGACCCAGACCAGTGGGGTACAGGAGTCTGATCCTATTGGGATCCAGGAAGTGGGTGGGCAAAGCCTGCCCACTGCTAAAGGATCCCCCCCAGCCTAAGGGGGGGTCCACAGGACCTGGAGACCAAAAAATTACAGGGGACAACTAATAAGAGAACAGGGACAGGAGTGAGGACAAAAGTCAAACGAAGGAAACCAGATAGGGACACTGAGCAGAGAATCCTGGACAGCGCCCACTGCTCCTCAAAGGTGTCAAGGGAGCCAGCGGACGCCGCCCAGAGGAACTCTGCCCGGATACGTGAATGAACGGAGGATCTGAAATAGGTTCCACAGTCACAGGAGACTCCATCGGCCAACCTCCTCACTCTGGTTTTATAGATGGCCAGTTTCGCTAGGGCCAGGAAGAGGTTGACCAGGAGGTCCCGTGACTTTGTGCGACGACGGATAGGGAGTGCATAAATAAAAAGGTGAGGAGAAAAGTGCAACCAAAATCTTAACAAAATAACCGTGAGGAGCTGGAATAGGGGCTGCAGCCTGGCGCACTCCAGGTAAATATGTGCCAGGGTTTCCCTCACGCCGTAAAAGGGGCACATGTCTGGGATAGGGGTAAACCAGGCCAAGTACACACCCATGCTCAATGCTCCGTGAAGGAGCCGCCAACTGATGTCCCAGGTGGACTTCAGGATCAGAGCAGAATAAAGGCTGGCCCACCGGGGCTCCTCACCCTCCAGAGGTGGCAGAAGGTTCCGCCACTTTGTATCGGGGCGGGACGCGAGGGTGAGGACATGAAGAACATGGAGCACGAGCGTGTACAGATGTTTCCTTGGTCCGGTCCGGAACAGAACCGCCTGCAGATTGTGCAGCTGGCTCATGGCGAAGGGATGGGGAGGAGGCCAGTTGGGTCCACGGGGCAGGAGCCCGATGAAAAAGTCTGGAGGGCTCTGAGTGCAGGGTGGGCGGGGCATGCCCTCTCGCAGGACCCGGTCGAGATAGTCCTGAGCAGCGGGCATCAAAGCGGCCCTCACCTCCTGAAGTACGTGCCGGGGAGTACGAGGTCTGGAGATCCCCATGCGCTGAGTGAGCGTCAGGGGATCCAGCAAGTCTCCTCGGTCGTAGTCCAGGAAGTCTCCAACTTTGGTGACTTCTGCCAGGACCAACCTCTGGCGCACCATGGGGGACTCCGCCACCTGCACACGAAGCTGGGGGTTGTGTAGCAGGGACTCTGTGAGGAGATCTACCCCCACGGTGGCTGCCATGGACCTGGTCACTGAGAACAGTTTCCAGGTCCGGAGAAGGTCCTGGTAGAAGACTGGCACCCCGGAGAGGCCTCGCAGAAGACCACTCAGATGGAGACAAAGGAGCTGCCGGTCACATCGGAGCCCTCGGAAGCGGTGCAGGAAGGCGTGCGCCAATAAGCTCCACGATGGACTACCTGAACCATAAAGGAGCCTCTGCAGGGCCAGGAGGCGGAAGACATGGACCTGAGCATGCAGACACTTCAGGCCCTGCCCTCCCTCCTCCAGGGGTAGATGGAGAACCCCCGCAGAGACCCAGTCCAATCCTGACCAAAAGGACTCCAGAATCGATGTCCGGAGGGTGGTCAGGAAGCCCGGGGCCGGGACCAGGGTGTTGAGCCGGTACCAGACCATGGACAGGACTAGTTGATTGAGCACCAGTGCTCTCCCTCGAAGGGAGAGACACCGGAGCAGTCCTGTCCATTTTCGGAGCCACTTCGACACCCTGCCCTCTAAACCTAGCCAGTTCTCCGGCGGAGACGGATGCGTGGCAGAAAGGTAAACACCGAAATAGAGCAGAGGACCCGCGCTCCACCAGAGGGTCTGAAGGGCGGGTGGGAGGGAGCTCGCCTGCCACCCGTCCCCTACTACCAGGCCAGAGCTCTTGACCCAGTTGACCCGGGCGGAGGAGGCCTCCGAGTAGATGGTCTGGCAAACCTCCACCCGCTCCAAGTCGCCCGTGTCCTGGACCATGAGGAACACGTTGTCGGTGTACACCAACAGGACCAGCCACAGCTCCAGCTCCCGCAGCACCAACCCTGTCAACCTCCTACGGAGGAGAAAGAGGAAGGGCTCAATCGCCAGAGCATACAGCTGGCCCGAGAGAGGGCACCCTTGACGTATTCCTCGCCCGAAGCTGACCGGTTCGGTCAGGGTCCAGTTGAGCCTGACCAAACACTCTGCGGAGGCGTACAGCACCTGGAGAAAACCCACTAACTGGGACCCAAAGCCAAATGCTCACAGAATGCCCAGGAGATAACCGTGGTCCACCCTGTCAAATACCTTCTCCTGATCCAGGGACAGGAGGGCGAACGACAGACCATCCCTACACCCGAGTTCCAAGAGGTCCCGGACCAGATACAAGTTGTCGAAGATGCTGCGGCCCAGGACGGCATAGGTTTGGTCTCGGTGGATCACGTCCGCTAGCACGGACCCTAGCCACAGCGAGATGGCCTTTGCTATGACTTTATAGTCCGTGCTGAGGAGCGAAATGGTACTCCAATTCCGTAAATCGCGGAGGTCCCCCTTCTTCGGCAATAAGGTGAGCACGGCTCGCCTGCACGAAAGAGGGAAGACCCCGCCCTGCAAGGACTCAGCCCACACGGTGACAAGGTCAGGGCCGAGGACGTCCCAAAACACATGGTAGAACTCCACGGTCAGCCCGTCCATGCCCAGAGATTTATTGGTGGGCATGCGGCGGAGGGCTTCCGAGAACTCGGCCAGAGTGAGAGGTAGCTCCAGCCGGTCTCGGTCACCCGTGCTGACCGTCAGGGGTTCATCCCAGAGAATTCTGCAAGCATTAGGATCAGTCAGATCCTGTGAGAAAAGGCCTGCGTAGAAGGCCCTGGCCCTCTTGCACATCTGCGCCGGATTCATGAGGGGGGTGCCGTCCTCTGCTAGAAGGCAGGTGACGTGCTTCTTGGCCCATCTCTTTTTCTCCAGGGTGTAGAAGAAGCAGGAGACACAATCCATCTCCCGAAGGAGGCGGATGCGGGATCGAACAAAGGCACCTCGGGCCCGATGGTCCTCGAGGGTCCGGAGTTCCTCCCACTTCTCCCGGCACGCTCCGCAGAGGGATGGATCACAGGGGCTGGTGGCCAGACGCCTCTCCAGCTCTTAGACCTCCCATTCCATCTGCCCTATCGCCGAATCCCTCCGTCGGCTGGCGCCTCGGGTGTAGTCACGGCAGAAGAGCTGGGCGCGCACCTTCCCCAGGTCCCACCACCGCTGCGCCAAGGGAAAGGCACACCACTGCCCTTGCCAAGCCAGCCAGAACTCCCGGAAGGATGCCACGAAGTCCACATCCTCCAACAAGCTATTATTAAAGTGCCAATAGGCCGGACCCGGCCTCTCCGTGCAGAGAGAGGCTGTCACAGAGGCCAGATGGTGATCTGAAAAAGGGGCCAGCTGGACGCTGGAGGAGTGGGCCCGGGAAAGGTGGAAGCATGACATATAGATGCGGTCCAACCATGAGTGGCACGACCGATGGACCTCCACCCAGACAAAGGTGAACGTCGAAACGTCATCTGGGTGGTGGTCGCGGCAGACTTCCACCGGGAAGTGATGTTCGATGATCTCCCGGAGGATATCCGCGGTGGCCGGGTGCTGCTCAGTCCCAGAGTGGTCCCATTCCTCGAGGGTGGCGTTAAAGTCCCCACCAAGGACCAGACACTCATGAGGATCCAAGGTGCCGAGGAAGGCGGACGCCTGCTGATAAAAACGCAACCTCTCCGGGCCCAATGTCAGGGCATAAACGTTGATGAGATTGACCACAATCCCCTCCATGCAGACCCGGAGGTGCAGCAGGAGGCCTGGCACAGCCTTGGTGACCCCCAGTACCTTGGGCCGTAGGTCGGGGGAGAACAGGGTCGCCACTCCAGCTGTACGAACTGTGAGGTGGCTAAAGTAGACCCTGTCTCCCCACTCCAGCCACCAGCTAGCTTCAGCGGCCGGAGCCGTATGTATCTCCTGCAGGAAAATTACAGAGTACCCCCTCTCCCGAAGGAAGGAGAGCACCTGGCTCCTGCAGAGACCCATCCTACAGCCCTGGGTGTTTAATGTTGCAAAGATGATCGGTGCCATAAGGAGGGCTGGGGTGGATCCTTGCTGGCAGAGATGCTCACAGCCTCCGTCGGGCCGCACAACAATCCGTGACCTACCCCGTGGGCAATTAAGGAGTCACGGAAGAGGTGGACCCGTTGGTAGGCTGCAGCACCCTGCCTCCCGGTCCTCTTACCCTCCCTCATGAGGGCCCTCGCTGCCCGGAGGATCTGATGAAAAGATGAAAATCCCCCCATCGCTGAAGTGCAAGCTGTACCTTGTTGCGGGAGCCACTGATGTCCTCAAGGAACTCCCGTAGCTCCTCTCTCAGGGTATGTGGGGGTGGGGTTACTGATCTATGACTTTCACCCAGTGGGGCCCCTGTCAGAATCCCGTGGCCCACCAAGACGGGCAACCCAGTGGGCAGACCCTCAACGTGGCATCCAATGGGCCGACGCCACGTGGCCCGCCTCAGATCCTGGCTCAATGGGGGGCAGCGAAGGGAAAATAGCAGCCCCTGTTGGGTCGGGACAGGGAAAAACAAAGGCTGCTCCTTGGGGGTCATCCTCTGGGATATGGAAGGAGACAGCGCCAGGGGCGGCAAAAGCATCACGGGAAGTGGAGGGGACAGGGACAGGGTCGGTTTTAGGGGCAGGGCCAGAATCAGGAATAGGGACAGGGGAAGGGGCGATATTGGGATCGGGGATCCCAGCAGCCAGGCCACTGGGTGGGGGGTGACACCCCACAAATGGGCTCAGGGGTTTGCGGGGAGGGAGGTGGGCCCTCGGCGATGCCGGGCTCGTGCTCCAAGGCAGATGGTAAGGCCACGGCATCCGTAGGTGGAGAATCAATGATAGGGCCCCCACGAGTGCCTCACCGTCACACGCCGGCGGCAGTTGTAACTGTACCTGCCGGCGGAACGAGAGGACATGATGGAGGGTGGGGTCATTGCAGCCCAATGGGAGAGGGCTGACCACAGAGATCGGCCTCCCCAGGGTAGAAAGGGCGGGCAACAGGGCGGCATTAGGAAGGAAGGGAGGGACAGAAGTCAGGACCAGTCGGGCGCCCAGGTCTTCTAGCGGCTCCAGGGGGACGAACATGCCCCCCACCACCAGGCACTTCTCCACCGCCTCCTGGGTGGCGGCCTCCGATGCTAGGAAGAAGACGACCTTTCCGTACATCTTGGAGACCGCCACAATGGCCGTGAGCCCCACCACCCTCGCCAACGCCCGCACGTAGGTCTCCACATGGGGCGAGGCGGGCACCAGCAGGCAACGGACGCCGTGCTTCCTGGTCAAGGTGGGGAAGGGACCCCGGCCGCTATAGATGGTAGCAGAGGTGGTGGTTGGGGGAGATGATGATGCAGGGGCAGGCGGGGAGCCGCCGCCACCTGGGCGTATGCCCTGGGGGCCGGGGGAGGGACACCCACAGAGCTGGTGGAGGGAACAGCGGGACGGGACGCCGCAGCCAGTGGCAGGGTCACGGCAGCGGTGGCAGCCCCTGCCATGGAGGGCCTGGCCTGTTTGGTGGGGTCTTTACCTTTCTTTGTGCCCTGGCCCTTCCTGCTTACTGGGGGTGCTCCCCCAGAATCAGAGGGGGCGAATGATGTGGCAGCAGCGGAGGTCACCTCGTTACCTGACGCTGCCGGCACTCCAGCAGGGGCGGTAGCAGGTGGCTCGGCAGCGGCAGTTGAGGTAGAGGGGCGGGTGGAGAAGGGGCAGCAGGGTCTGCCCGAGGGATCCCACTTGCCTCGTCCCCTGCTATAATGAGGACGGGGGAGGACAAAAACCAGGGGGGGCAGGAGAGGGGAAGCAGGTCGACCACTCCTCCCCACTAGGCTGCAGGCAGGGGAGGAGGATGCAAAAAAAGGGGATGGGCTGGATGGGGTATATCAAGGGCTAGGGGTCAGTCACCAACTCAGGGAGGGTTTCCGGCTCCTCTAGTTGCACCAAAGAAGGGGGGATATAACAGCATTGGTGGGTGCAGTGAGACCAGTTCAAACTAAAATGGGGAGGGGCACAAGCGCAAGGGAGGGGACATGAGCGCATGAGGGGAGGGGCTAATCAGGGCAAGGGGACCGCAGGGCGAGGGGAACAACCAGGCTGGGAGTGGGGCAGAGGAACCATGGGGCTAGCTTCAGAGGCTGGGGCAGGTCAAACAGACAAAGGCTGCAGAGGGAAAGGGTGAGGTAGGCAAAAAACTGGAGCTAGCGAGGCGCTGGGGCAAGGAAGAAAGGGGCTGCAAGGGGCAAATGGGTAGGTAGCAGGGGCAAAGCTGGGGGATTGCTGCAGGGCGGAGGGGGTCAGTCCAAAAGGGGGGGCACGTGAACCCACGTGTGCTTGTAACAAAAAAGAAAGTCAGGTTAGGTTGGCTGCTGCTTCAGGCCCAATGGTGGCAACAGGACGTGGCAAGCTTACGTGAGCAGCTGAGTCCCAGAAGCAGGAGCTCGAGGCAGATGGTGAGTAGCTGGTGGGGGTGGTGGAGGGGGCAACGATGATGGTGTGGGGGGTTGTGGGGGGGGACACAGATGGACCAGGGTGCAGGCTCCACACCACACCCCCTGTGTCCCCACAAACACAGTCAAGACCCCCATCACAAGAGCACAGTTCAAAAGTTACTCAGTCCATGAGAATCCCCTCCATGGTGGTCTGTAGAATTCCTACACACTCCCCCACTGGCAGATGGTCCTCTTCTTCTCTTCTTCCTCGGGGCTCCAGCAGCTCCCCTGCAGCAAACACAGCACTCCAGGCGGCAGTCTGGTGGCCAGCAGGAAGGACCCCTCTCAGGTGGTGGTGGTGGTGTCCACAGCAGCAGGAGCAATGGCTGGGGTCCCTCCCTCCTCTGCTCTGGGGAGTGGGCCAGCAGCCCCCCCACAAGGGGCTGTAGCAGCAGCAACCAAGGGTGAGGGGGACAGTCTAGCAGCCAGACAGCAAGCAGGTAGCAGAGAAGGGGAGCGAGAGGAGGGGTCTGGTCTAGCAAGGGGAGTAGCTGGAGCAGCAACAGTAGCTGCAGTTGTAGGGAGAGCCCAGGGCCTAGTAGCAGGAGCAGCAGTCCCCTACCTTTCTCCCTTCCTCCAGGCCAGAGGGCTACAGGAGAGTGATCGATGGGAGAGATCTATTAGTCCCAGGTCAAGCAGGTTTTCTGTTCCCTGAGTGACCAGAGAGGGGGCTGCACTAGAATAATCAGGAACCTGCTAGAACCAGTTAAGGCAGGCAGGCTAATTAGAACACCTAGAGCCAATTAAGAAGAAGCTGCTAGAATCAATTAAGGCAGGCTAATCAGGGCACCTGGGTTTTAAAAGGAGCTCACTTCAGTTTGTGGTGGGAGTGTGAGGAGCTGGGAGCAAGAGGCACAAGGAGCTGAGAGGGAGTGGGTGTGCTGCTGGAGGACTGAGGAACACAAGCGTTATCAGACACCAGGAGGAAGTTCCTGTGGTGAGAATAAGGAAGGTGTTTGGAGGAGGCCATGGGGAAGTAGCCCAGGAAGTTGTAGTTGCTATGCAGCTGTTACAGGAGGCCCTATAGACAGCTGTAGTCCATAGGGCTCTGGGTTGTAACCTGGAGCAGAGGGTGGGCCTGTGTTCTCCCCAAACCTCCCAATTGACCTGGACTGTGGGTTCTTCTGGAGGGGAAGGTCTCTGGTCTGTTCCCCAACCACATGGTGAATCTCTGAGGCAAGAAAATCTGCCAATAAGTGCAGGACCCACCGAGATAGAGGAGGAACTTTGTCACAACCCTTAGTCCTCTTTGAATAACCCATCCATAATACTCATGGATTTCTATTATGTTCCCTTGTTCCTATTTTTCTTTTCAGCACCATAATCCTGTGTGGCCAGATCATTAGCCCAAGGGTTTGAAGTTTTACATTTTTCAGTAGAAGTTCAGGTGGCAGATGTTCAATCTTCCCCTACTCACAACTCCCTGAATCTGAGCCTCTATCCTGTCCTGGAGGAACCCTTTCTATAGAGGAAAGAAACTTTCCTTTTCCATGCCCCTGAACCCCTGTATAGCAATGGACCATAAGGGTGAAAACATTTTCAGTCATGCATAATTCAGAGCAGGGCTTTGAGCCTGGATTTCCCACATTCTAGGTGAGAGTCCTAACAAGTCGGCTGTGAAGAGACTTGCTCTCTCTTTCAGTTTGCCCTGTTGGAGCTGTTCCACTTTGTATAAATAATTAAATATTCATCTGGCCAAAGTCAATCATTCTCTCCTGGATGCGGGGAGCCCAGGTTCAAGTCCCTGATCTGTTTAATTCAGAGCAGCAAAATTGAGTAGCATAACAGCTGAGCTATAGGCTAACCAGGGGTAAGCTCGCTATCTAATTTGGACCAGAAATTCCATCTTGCACCTGAGAAACAGTCTCGATCAAAGTTTAATCAAAACTGACATGGGTTGTACTATATACCTGCAGAATTGCTAACATAGTTCTGATTTTTAAGAAAGGGGGGGAAAAGTGTTCCAGGTAATTATAGACCTGTTAGTTTGACATCTGTAGTATGCAAGGTCTTGGGGAAAAAATTGAAGGAGAAAGTAGTTAAGGACATTGAGGTCAATGGTAATTGGGAGAAAATACAACATGGTTTTACAAAAGGTAGATTGTGCCAAACCAACCTGGTCTCCTTCTTTGAGGAGATAACAGATTTTTTAGACAAAGGAAATGCAGTGGATCTAGATTACCTCGATTTCAGTAAGGCATTTGATATGGTTCCAAATGGGGAATTTTTAGCTAAATTGGAACAGGTGGAGATCATTATGAAAACTGAAAGGTGGATAAGGAACTGGTTAAAGGGGAAACTACAATGTGTCATACTGAAAGGTGAACTGTCAGGCTGGAAGGAGGTTACTAGTGGAGTTCCTCAGGGATAAGTTTCGGGACCAATCTTATTTAATCTTTTTATTACTGACCTTGGCACAACAAGTGGGAACATGCTAATAAAGTTTGCAGATGACACAAAGCTGGGAGGTATTGCCAATACAGAGAAGGACTGGGATATCATACAGGAAGATCTGGATAACCTTGTAAACTGGAGTAATAGTAACAGGATGAAATATAATAGTGAAAAGTGCAAGGTCATGCATTTAGGGATTAATAATAAGAATTTTGGTTATAAATTGGGGACGCATCAATTGGAAGTAACAGAGGAGGAGAAGGACCTTGGAGTATTGGTTGATCACAGGATGAGTATGAACCGTCAATGTGATACGGCCATGAAAAAAGCTAATGCGGTCTTGGGATGCATCAGGCGAGGTACTTCCAGTAGAGATAAGCAGGTGTTAGTACCGTTATACAAGGCACTGGTGAGATCTCATATGGACTATTGTGTGCAGTTCTGGTCTTCCATGTTTAAGAGGGATGAATTCAAACTGGAACAGAGAAGGGCTAATAGGATGGTCTGAGGAATGGAAAAGTTGTCTTATGAAAGGAGACTCAAAGAGCTTGGCTTGTTTAGCCTAAGCAAAAGAAGGCTGAGGGGAGATATGATTGTTCTCTATAAATATATCAGAGGGATAAACACAAGGGAGGGAGAGAAATTATTTAAGTTCAGTACCAATGTGGACACAAGAACAAATGGATATAAACTGGACATCAGGAAGGTTAGACTTGAAATTAGAAGAAGGTTTCTAACCATCAGAGGAGTGAAAGTTCTGGAACAGCCTTCTAAGGGGAGCAGTGGGGGCAAAAGACACATCTGGATTCAAGACTAAGCTTGATAAAGGGATGGTTCGATGGGATAGCCTAATTTTGGCAATTAATTGATCTTTGACTATTATCAGTAAATATGCCCAATGACTTGTGATAGGATGTTAGATGGGGTGGAATCTGAGTTACTACAGAGAATTCTTTCCTGGGTGTCTGGCTGGTGAGTTTTGCGCACATGCTCAGGGTTTAGCTGATGGCCATATTTGGTGTCGGGAAGGAATTTTCCTCCAGGGCAGATTGGCAGAGGCTCTGGGGGTTTTTCACCTTCCTCTGCAGCATTGGAAATGGGTCACTTGCTGGAGGATTCTCTGTACCTGAAAGTCTTTAAACCACGATTTGAGGACTTCAATAGCTCAGACATAGGTTAGGGGTTTGTTACAGGAGCGGGTGGGTGATAGTCTGTGCCCTGCGTTGTGCAGGAGGTCAGACTAGACAATCATAATGGTCCCTTCTGACCTTAGTCTATGATTCTGTGACTGTCCAACAGAGGCCAGGACAGTGCAGAACACAGGATTTTGGGAAAATTCAGGACTGGAAGTATGTTGGAGTCACCCTGTACGTAGTAACCAAGCTGGTGGAAGCCAGAGTGTGGCTGATATGTTGCTGAGAGGCTGCTGAGTACACAGCTGCTGGACCAGGGCTGCAGCTAAACACAGACACTCAGGGTGTGACCTGCATACTGGTAGGCTGTTTGTGAGCAGCTCAGGTTAGGTGCTACAAGAGCAAAGCATTGTGAGGTACCCAAAGTTGTGGGGCAGATAACACAACCCTGCACTGATCTGGATTGCACCCCTGAATGTGACAACTAATTTTCATAGCTGAACAGCAACTTACACTCCTTAAAAGTTATAAATCTAATTCTGATTGGGAAATTCATATTTCATAAAACTACAGAACAATTTCAAAATATTTTAATATAAAAGGTTATGAAAATAACATTTGTTAAAAGTAAATATTCATGACACTTTTATCTAAAATGATTAAGTTTGGGGGTTTTATGCTTGTTTTCTTTTATTTTTTTTACTACTTCTGTCCCTGTTTTCTTTTTTTTTTATTTCTCCCCTTTTTCTAAGGAAAATTTCAAGAGAGGAGGAGGAGAAAATGGGAAGTAAAAGAAAACCAAGGAATAAGTTAATTTTGTTTTGTTTTTGTTTTTTAATTTTCTTCCCAACAATTCTTGAACTTGTATGATTTTTTCACTTTATTTTCTAATTTCAGTAAAAAGCCACCTTGTTGTTTTCCTCATAAAAAGGTTGAGCAGCTCTTTGTATAGATACACTTTTATGTCAGGATTAAGGGAAAAGGCAACCAAGGAGAATTTAAGTTCAATTTGTGAAGTTAGAAATAGAAACATTGTATAAAAGAATTAATTCTCTGTTACTCTACACTGCTAACTAGTCATATGAGAAATGCAAATAACATGAAAATGTGGATGAATAAAATGCCTGGTCATACAATATGAGAATATCTTATTCATCTAGTGGATCATTCTATAACAAAATCCTCATGACAGTTAAGAAATATTTATGATATATCATTTTTTAAAATTATTTGAAAATGTTTATTTTTTTCCTGAGGAGACTCTGATGTTTATGATATTTTTTCAGTATTTGAAATCATTAATAGAATTTTTTTAACCAAAAATTCTGAGGGACCAATACTCAGCTCTTGGAAAATATTCAGTGAGCTACATTGTTTTGCATCAGCTGGGGAACTGGCCCATTGACTCCAATGGATCTATTCAGCTCTATAGCTGCTGGGGATCTTCCCCATTGACTCCAGTGCAGCTGCTCTGATTTACAACAGGTGGGGTTAATTGACTCCAGTGGAGCTACACTGATTTAAACAAGTTGGCCCAATAGACTTCAATGGAGATTGTGGCCCTTCGGCTGTAATTTATTCATGAACACAATTTTTCATGAGTGTGCAGTATGTGTTCTCTTGGATGGGATACATATTTAATATGGTGAATACATCTGCCCCCTGATATGTTCAGGTCTGGTTTGTAATAGAAATTATCATTCAAAAATTGTCTTTAATTTCCTCCGTGAGAACAGGATTCTGCTCATCAGTCTCCTGATGGCCTTTTTCATCTCTGCATTTCTCAGTGTGTAGATCATTGGGTTCAGCATTTGCGGAATGACAGTGAAAAAGATGGAGGCCACCTTGTCCACGGTGAACTTCTTGAATGGTCGAGCATAGATGAAGATGCTGGGTATGAATAGTACACACACTACAATAATCTGGGTTCCACAGGTAGAGAGAGCCTTACGCTTGCCATCTGTAACGTGTGTCCTGATCTTGACTAAGATGATGGTGTATGAAATTAACAGACTGATAAATAGGATTATGAGCAGTACTCCACCATTGAAGACCATCTGCAGTTCAACTACATGGGTGTCAGCGCAGGCCAGTTTGATGACCTGTGGGACATCACAGTAGAAATTGTCCAGGATGTTTGGCCCACAGAATGGAAACTGGAGGAGCAGTCCCATCTGAACAGCAGAGTGCACCAATCCACCCACCCATGCCAGTACAGCTAGCCCCACACACATGTTTTGGTTCATAATAATCAAGTATCTCAGTGGTTTATAGATGGCCACGTACCGATCGATGGCCATCCCCACAAGAAAAAATGCCATTGCACCCCCAATGAAGTGGAAGAAGAACATCTGGAGGATGCACTCATTGAAGGAGATAGTTTTACGCTGAGAGAGGAGACCGGACAGCAAGTTGGGAGCATTAACCGATGAGTCACTGACATCCATAAAAGCCAAGTTGGCCAGCAGGAAGTACATGGGTGTGTGGAGCCGGTGGTCGGTGATCACTGTGATGATGATAGTGAAGTTCCCCACCCAGGTGGTCATGTAAACTATGAAGAAGACCATAAAGAGAAAATACTTCAGCTGATGATTCTGAGTGAGGCCCAAGAAAATAAATTCAGTCACTGTGGTGGTGAGGTTCTGCTGATCCATTTCATCTCCTTAAAATATACCTGCAAATTTGAACTGACAGAATAAAAATTGACATTTTTCTAGCCTACTTCCCCTTTAATATATTGATACAAAATCTATTTTCAGTCCAAAATAGGAAACACACTTTGCTTGGAGCTTTTCTTTTTTATCTCAATTAACAGTGATCCGCTGTGTCCCACTTCAGGAAAACCCTGATTGAGCAAACCCGAGTCATCCCTCCCATGTCCTGGAAGGGAAGGGGAGTAGTCGGCTCATAAAAAGAGCCCCCTGCTCACCACATTGTCCTGTCATCTCCTATAGCCCTGGTTCAGCAGACCTACCAAATTTTGGCATTCACTGATCAGGTTTTGGATTTTCAGTCTCTCTCCTCCTTGTCTCTCACTTTTTTACTTTACCCCACTGTTTCCACTGTATAACTGTGGAAGTGAAATTTTAAAGTGAGAAAAAGGTTTTTTTTTTTTCAAACTTTCTCCCACAATACATCATATGAACATAAAGAAACAAATCCAAATAAAATGAGACACAAGGTGAGTGAGGTAATACCTTTTATTGCACCAACTTCAGTTAGTAAGAGACAAGTTTTCAAAGCTTATCTCTTTCACTAACAAAAGTTGGTCCAATAAAAGATATTACCTCACCTTCATTCTGATATCCTGGGATGAGCAGACCTACAACAAGACAGACTAATATGAAACTTTCCCTTTTCTTTCAATTTGACATTTTTCTCCTGGAAAATCACAAATTTCCATCAAAGAAGCCATTTTCACATCAAATATTTCAATTAAAAATAACCCTTTTCTGTTACAAGAAATGTTGCTAACAGAATAACGTTTTATTCCAAATTGAAAAAGAAAATCAGTTTCATTGAAATTTTCTGATGATTTTTTGTTAAATGGGTAAAAAAAAAAACAGATTTTCCCAAACCCCAATCTGTTGACATTTATTGGCAAAAACTGTGGGGTGATGGGATCCACTTCTGTCTTGTCTTGGGCAATATCTGTGACCAAGGGTAACTCACACCCTCACTCAGTCTAAAACAGTGGTAGGCAACCTGAGGTCCACGGCCTGTTAGGGTAACCTGCCGGCAGGCCGCCAGACCATTCTTTTACATTTGCATGGCTGCCTGCAGCTCCCAGTGGCTGTGGTTCACCATTCCTGGCCAATGGGAGTTGCGGGAAGTGGTGGCCAGGCCCACGCTGCTTTCCGCAGCTCCCATTGGCAGGGAATGGTGAACCGCAGCCACTGGGAGCTGTGGGCAGCCCTGCAAATGTAAACAAATGGTCTGGCGGCTTGCCTGCAGGTTACTCTGATGGGCGGCGTGTGGCCTGCAGGCCTCAGGTTGCCCACCACTGGTCTAAAATGTTCAAGAGACAGGAAGTTAGATGTCCCGTTCACACAGAGCTTCACTGGGAATTTGATGTCTTGAGCCCCCAGAGCCTCAGTTCTGCAAACATGCATAAGCAATAAGTTCTGCATAAGCAACATGCTTGCTTTTATGTATAAGGGTTTGCAGGATTAGGGCCTTAACTACCTAGGTCTAAATACTGTTTAGTTACACTGGTATAAATCTGGAATATAGCCCCTTGATTTAAATTTCCACCAGTGGAGCTGAAAGAAGGATCTGTCCCCAATCATCCAACAGACATTTCCCTGCTAATACTATTTGTCATGTGATAATTCTGGGGGCAGATCCATACAAATGCCAATCTCTGAGTGGCCAGTTCAGAGATGTATTAGAGTCCCTTGGAAAGTTGGCACTAAAAATGGAGATTACCTCTGCCTCACACTTCCAAAGCAGGATTGTTTAAAGAGGGGATATCCAGAATATATGGATTATCTGGATAACTAGCGTATCCAGAATTATTATAGTTAATGCTAAAAAGAAGAGTTTGGGGAAGGATGTAACACTTCATATTTTATGGCACCAATCAACCTCTAACTGTAGAGATCAAGATGATTCCCTCATGGAGAGTAGATTATCCCACATCTGCCTTCCACAAGGTTCTTGCACCTTCCTCTGAAGCATCTGGTACTGACCACTGTTGGAGATAGAATACTGAGCTAGATGGACCAGGGGAGTGATTCAGTGTGTCAACTCCAAGCTGCATATGTTCTGATGTTCTTGATTTACAGAATATTCTTCACTCTTTTGTCCAGCTGATTTTTTTTTAAATGAAAACAGAGTAAATATTTGCATCAAATCTTCAGACGGAGTAAAATGAATTCAATGGAGCTAGGCTGGTTTATACCAACTGGAGATCTGGCCCATTGACTCCAGTGGGGCTATGGACAATTTACACCAGCTCAGGATTGGATCCTTTGTGTTATGCTGAAAACAAAAACCTGGTATCTCTTGTACACAAATGCAATTGCAATGATTTCAGTAGATTTACTACTGATTCATGCCTGTGTAAATGAGAGGAGAATACACCTTTTGATTTCCATTTAGTTGTACGTTCAAGAAATTAAACATATCTTAAAAAATTGGATGGGGAGGGAAATATTCCAGGCTCATTTACATCAGTATAAATTCAGAGTAACACCATTAAAACCAGTGCAGCCACCACAGCAGATCTGTACTGGAAGAAACTAGGACATACATAGAACGTAAAGAATGTGGCACTCCTGACCTGGTTCTGATTTAAAGCTGGTTGGTAAATTATTTTTTCCATGAAAATTATTGATGAAAATTAATTTATTTTCATTTTTGTAAAAAAGAAATTGGGTCATCAAATAGCTGAAAACCCCAAACTAGTCTATAAAAACAGATTTTTTTTTCATAACAAAAATCTGTTATCCAAAATGGATTTTTTCCTGTAGAAAACTTTCAACCAGATCTAAACTCAACCAATGGCAAAGGTATTACACTATGTCAAAACACTGATTACCAAGGAAACTTATGCTTCTAGGTTTCCAAGTCAATGTGGAAAATGGAACATAAGCACCCAAGCCATTTAAGTTTTTGAAAATTTTATCAAGGATGAGAGTTTGACTCATTGCATAACTGTTTCTCAGCCTTATTCTCATTACCAATTTGAAGCTGTTTAGAAAAATGAAAAAGAAATCTTTCATAAAAATACACCAATATCTCAGCTGGTATAAATTGCTCTAACTGGCAATGGAGCTATGTCAATTTGCACCACTTGAGAATCTTTCTCATAAAACACATCCTGTTCCCATCTAATTTTAAGGAAATGGTTCTGGTCTCACACCAAAGGAGTTACTCTTGATTTGCACGCAGTTAATGTATGCAAACCATGGTGCATGGACTGAAATGATACAAAGATGCTTAAACCTACCTCAGTCTGCAAGAAATGCTTGTCCAATGAGTGTGAGATGTCAGATAAGGGTTCAATACCACTAAAGCACTGATGATTTTCAAAGCAGAATGAGCCAAATATAGTCTTTGTGGCCTTAGAGACACGTGCGTTGGGGATTTTCAAAGTTAAGATGGCCATGCACACTTAAGTTGGAAAATTCACATGGCAGTTATAATTTAATAACTCCATTGGGTTACACCAGCTTTACTAGTATGTTTAGCTGAGATCAGAATCTAATTGCATTTACTACTGTTTGATTTGATTCACTTTGGCTGGGATTTTCAAAGGAGGGAGAGTTAAACCCTCAACTCTTGTAAAACTGTCTATATGTGGCCCTCAGCACCACAGTATCTGAGTACCTCACAATTGTTAAATTTTTGAAGTTAGGTGCTCATCTGCAATAAAAGGCAAAAGGATTAGGGAATCAAACTTCCTTTGGCGCCTTTGAAATAATACGCTTTCGTGGGTAAGAACCTCACTTCTTCAGATGCAAGATGCATCTGAAGAAGTGAGGTTCTTACCCACGAAAGCTTATGCTCCCTATACTTCTGTTAGTCTCAAAGGTGCCACAGGACCCTCTGTTGCTTTTTACAGATTCAGACTAACACGGCTACCCCTCTGATATTTGAAATAATATACTTCCTTACGGTCTGATGTAATATATTTAGTCTTCTCTAAAGTGTTTGACTTGGTACCACATGACATTTTGATTAAAAAACTAGAGCAATATAAAATTAACATGGCAAAACATTAAATGGATTAAATATTGGCTAACAGATAGGTCTAAAAATGTAAATGGCAATCGTTATCAAATGAATGTGCTTCCACTGGGGAGCAGAGATCGGTTCTCTGCTCTATGCTAGTTAACATTTTTATCACTGACCTGGAAGAGAACATAAAATCATCACTGATAAAGTTTGCAAATGACACAAAAACTGGAGAAGTGGTAAATAATGAAGAGGGCAGATCACTGATACAGAGCAGTCTGTAAACTGGGTTCAAGCAAACAATGTTCCATTGCACTAGCACATTGAACAGAAGCTATTAAAGTTAGACATTTTAAAATCAGAAGGTCCAGATAACTTGCAAGCAAGAACCTTAAAAGAACTAGCTGAGGAGCTCATTGGACCATAATAGTCATTTTCAATAAGACTTGGAGCATTGGGGAAGTTCTCAAAGACTGGAAGACAGCTAATGTTGTGCCATTTTTTAAAAAGAGTAAATGGGATGACTGGGGCAATTATAGGCCTCTCAGCCTAAAATCAATCCTGGGCAAGATAATGGAGTAACTGATTCAGGACTTGATTAATAAAGAAGTAAAGGAGGGTAATGTAATTAATGCAAATCAACATGGCATTGTGGAAAATAGATCCCATCAATCTGTCAAAATCAGATTCAGGACTCGCAATTTGTTAATCACTCTGTTTATTAGCACAGCACTATGCTAATGCACTCAGATAATGTGAGTATCATGCAAGACCCACACTATCTTATTTTATACAGATCAAAAGGGCACAAATTTAACAAGAGGGCAAAGAAAGCAGAACTGACAAGTTTACCTGAGGCTAGACATACATATTTAATTTCCTTACTAACTTTTACCGATCTCCAGTTAATGTTCCACCATTAGCTTAAGTGGACTCATTGTTTATGCCGTAATGTTTCTTTTCCTGACACCTGTATTTCAACATTCCTTATTTCTGCTCAAAGGTACGTACAGCATTTCTTTAATCCATTCTATTTTTACAATATAATTCATTCTACTTTCAGAAATCCAACTTGCTATCTTTTTTGATGAGATTACACATTTGGTTGTTAAACTTAATAGAAGAAGATGTAACAGACTTCTGTAAGATGTATGATTGGCAGCACATGACATTTTGATTAAGAAACTAGAACAATATAAATATAGCATGGCACACATTAAATGGATTAAATACTGGCTAACTGGTAGGTCTGTGATAGTAACTGCAACTGGGGAATTGTCATTGAGTGTGTGTGTTTCTAGTGGGGTCCTGCAGGGATCTATTATGGGCCCTACTGTATTCAACATTTTTCATCAATGACTTGGAAGAAAACATTAAATCATCACTGTAAAATTTGCAGATGACACTAAGGCCTGGTCTACACTATGAGTTTACGTTGAATTTAGCAGTGTTAAATCGAATTAGCCCTGCACCCGTCCACACAACAAAGCCATTTACTTTGACATAAAGGGCTCTTAAAATCAATTTCTGTACTCCTCCGCGACGAGGGAAGAAGCGCTAAAATCAACATTGCTGGTTCGAATTAGGGTTAGTGTGGACGCAATTCGATGGTATTGGCCTCCGGGAGCTATCCCACAGTGCATCATTATGACTGCTCTGGACAGCAATCTGAACTCAGATGCACTGGCCAGGTAGACAGGAAAAGCCCTGCAAACTTTTGAATTTCATTTCTTATTTGGCCAGCATGGAGAGCTGACAGCATGGAGAGCTGATCAGCACAGGTGACCATGCAAAGCTCATCAGCACAGTAACCATGCAGTCCGAGAATCAAAAAAGAGCTCCAGCATGGACCGTACGGGAGGTACTGGATCTGATTGCTGTATTGGGAGATGATTCTGTGCTAGCAGAACTACGTTCCAAAAGATGAAATGCCAAAACATTTGAAAAAATCTCCAAGGGCATGATGGAGGGAGGCCACAATAGGGACTCACTACAGTGCCACGTGAAAGTTAAGGAGCTCCGACAAGCGTACCAGAAAACCAAAGAAGCAAATGGATGGTCCTGGGCAGAGCCACAGACATGCCGCTTCTATGCTGAGCTGCATGCAATTCTAGGGAGGGCCGCCACCACTACCCCACCCCTGACTGTGGATTCCGATGAGGGGTTTCTCTCAACTAGGCCTGAGGATTTTGTGGACGGGGAAGATGAGGAGGAGGACGAGCTTGCAGAGCGCACACAGTACACCGTTCTCCCCAACAGCCAGGATCTTTTTCTCGCCCTGACTGAAATAGCCTCCCAACCCTCCCAAGGTGGTATCCCAGACCATAAAGTCGAAAAAGGGACCTCTGGTGAGTGTACCTTTGTAAATATAAAACATGGTTTAAAAGCAAGCATTTTTTGATGATTAATTTGCCCTGAGGAGTTGGGATGCATTTGCGGCCAATACAGCTACAGGAAAAGTCTGTTAACGTGTCTGGGGATGGAGTGGAAATCCTCCAGGGACATCTCCATGAAGCTCTCCTGAAGGTACTACAAAAGCCTTTCCAGAATGTTTCTGCGGAGGGCCGCCTTATTCCGTCCTCCATGTTAGGACATTTTACCACGCCATGCTAGTAGCAAGTAATCTGGTATCACTGCAAGAAAAAGCCTGGCAGCGTATGGTCCCAGTGTTTGCTGGCATTAAAGCAACATCTGTTCTTTATCTCGCTGTGTTATCTTCAGGAGAGTGATGTTGTTCATGGTAACCTGGTTTAAATATGGGAATTTAATTAAGGGGACAGAGGTGGCCGTTCCTACTGGGCTCTTTGCCTGTGGCTGAAAAGAAGTCCTTCCCTGCAGTTAGCCAAGCGGTGCTGGGGGTGGGGCATTGGCGCTGAGCTGTTCACATTTGGCTAGCAGGGATCTTCCCTGATACTAGCCACGCGGTGGGGGGAGGGGTAAAGTGATCATCCCAGAGAATTGGAATGGGGGGTTTTAGTTTGGTTTCTGCTGCTGCACGTTAGCACGAAAACAGCAGCACTCAATGGGCTTTGCTTGGTATGGGAAAGGAGGGTGCTGCTTTTATGAAGGTTGCAGAAGCTGAAAAAAAATGGCTTACCATGACCGCATACAAGCCGAATTTTGTTTCCCGGCCCTGAGTCTGTGATCTCTAACACCAAAGCCACAGGCACTCAATGTTAAGATGAAAAATGCGACCTTGTACCAAAATCACATGTGCTATGTAATGTGAATAGTGTTGTTCACTGTGAAAGAGTATACCCATTGTTCTGTAAAATGTATTGTTTAAAATACTTCTCTCCCGTTTTTCCCTCCTGCTGCTGCAAATTTTTCAAGCCTCCCTCCTCCGTCCCAAAGGCTATCTCAGATAAGGTGGTGAAAAAAATGCATGCAAGATGAAATGTTCTTTGAGATCATGCAGTCGACCCGCAGTGAAATAGCTCATCTGAATGAGTGGAAGGACACAGTATCACCGTACAGGAAAGTGGCCAATAAATGTGAGGACAGGAGGGATGAACGTGAGGACAGGAGGGACGCTCGAGATGAGAGGTGGCGGCAGGAAGATCAGAAGAGGCAGGATGCAATGCTGCAGATACTGCGGGATCAAACGGGCATGCTCCAGCATCTGGTGGAGCTTCAGGAACGGCAGCAGGATCACAGAGTGCCGCTGCAGCCCCTGTTTAACTACCCTCCCCCCACCCCAACTTCCATAGCCTCCTCACCCAGACGCCGAAGAACGCAGTGGGGAGGAGGCTCTGTGCACCCTGCCACTCCACCCCAGTGGACAGCCCAAGCAACAGAAGGCTGTCATTCAACAAGTTTTGAAGTGGCCTTTTCCTTTCCTCCTCCCCTACTCCCACAACCCACCCGGGCTATCTTGTCAGTTCTCTCCCTATTTTTATAATCAATTAATAAAGAATACATGGTTTTTAAATGATAGTGACTTTATTTCCTTTGAAAGCAAGCTGTGATCAAAGGGGCGAGGGTGGGTGGCTTACAGGGAATGAGTCAATCAAGGGGGTGGGTTTTCATCAAGATGAAACAAACAGAACTGTCACATCATAGCCTGCCCAGTCATGAAACTGGTTTTCAAAGCTTCTCTGATGTGCACCGCTTCCTGGTGTGCTCTTCTAATTGCCCTGGTATCTGGCTGCATGTAATCAGCGGCCAGGTGATTTGCCTCAACCTCCCACCCCGCCATAAACGTCTCCCTCTTACTCTCACAGAGATTATGGAGCACACAGCAAGCAGTAATAACAATGGGAATATTGGTTTGGCTGAGGTCTGAGCAAGTCAGTAAAGTGCGCCAGCGACCCTTTAAATGTCCAAATGCACATCCTACCACCATTCTGCACTTACTCAGCCTATAGTTGAACAGCTCCTGACTACTGTCCAGGCTGCCTGTGTATGGCTTCATGAGCAATGGCATTAAGGGGTACGCTGGGTCCCCAAGGATAACTATAGGCATTTCAACATCCCCAACAGTTATTTTCTGGTCTGGGAAGTAAATCCCTTGCTGCAGCCATTTAAACAGACTAGTGTTCCTGAAGATGTGAGTGTCATGAACCCGGCCATTCCACGTTGATGTTGGTGAAATGTCCCTTGTGATCCACCAGTGCTTGGAGCGCCATTGGAAAGTACCCCTTGTGGTTTATGTACTGGCTGCCCTGGTGCTCCGGTGCCAAGATAGAGATATGGGTTCCATCTATCGCCCCACCACAGTTAGAGAATCCCATTGCAGCAAAGCCATCTACTATGACCTGCACATTTCCCAGAGTCACTACCTTTGGTAGAAGCAGCTCAGTGATTGCTTTGGCTACTTGCATCACAGCAGCCCTCACAGTAGATTTGCCCACTCCAAATTGATTCCCAACTGACCGGTAGCTGTCTGGCGTTGCAAGCTTCCACAGGACTATTGCCACTTGCTTCCCAACTGTGAGGGCTGCTCTCATCTTGGTTTCTGGTGCTTCAGGGCAGGGGAAAGCAAGTCACAAAGTTCCATGATAATGCCCTTATGCATGCAAAAGTTTTGCAGCCACTGGGAATCGTCCCACACCCGCAACACTATGCGGTCCACCAGTCTGTGCTTGTTTCCCGGGCCCAGAATCGGAGTTCCACAGCATGACCCTGTCCCATTAATACCATGATCTCCAAAGTGCCAGGGCCCACGATTTAAGAGAATTCTGTGTCCATGTCCTCATCACTCTTGTCCCCACGCTGCCATCGCTGCCTCCTCCTCGCCTGGTTTTGCAGGTTCTGGTTCAGCATAAACTGCATGATAATGCGCGAGGTGTTTACAATGTTCATGACTGCTGTGTTGAGCTGAGCGGGCTCCATGCTTGCCATGGTATGGCGTCTGCACTGAAAAAAGGTGCAAAATGGTTGTCTGCCATTGCTTTCACAGAGGGAGAGAGAGGGGGGCCTGACGACATGTACTCAGAACCACCCGGGATAACGTCTCAACCCAGAATATCAATGGGTGGGGGAGACTGCGGGAACTATGGGTAGCTATGGGATAGCTACCCACAGTGCAACACTCTGGAAGTTGACGCTAGCCTCGGTACTATGGACGCACACCGCCGAATTAATGTGCTTAGTGTGGCCGTATGCACTCAACTTTATACAATCTGTTGCCAAAAATTGAATTCTGTAAAATCAGAGTAATCCTGTAGTATAGACATACCCTACAGGTGGAGGAGTGGTAAATAATGAAGGAATCAGGTCACAGATTCAGTGCAATCTAGATCACTTGGTAAATTGGGTGCAAGCAAACAATATGTATTTTAATATGGTTAAATATAAATGTATACATTTGAGAATACAAATGTAGCGCCTACATATAGAATGGGGGACTCTATCCTGAAAAGCAATGACTGAACAAGATTTGGGGATTGTGGTGGCTAAACATGTGTATATGAGCTCTCAATGTAATGCAGTGGCCTGGGATGTATAAACAGGGGAATCTTGAGTTGGAGTTGAGTGTTATTTTACTGTGACCACTGCTGGAATACTGTGTGCAGTCCTGGTGCCCACAGTTCGACAAGGATATTGATAAATTGGAGAAAGTTCAGAGAAGGGCAACGAGAATGATTAAAGGATTAGAAAACATGCCTTTTAGTGATAGATTCAAAGAACTGTATCTTCTTAGCTTAACAAAGAGACAATTAAGGTGGATTTGATTACAGACTACCTACGTGGGGAACAAATATTTAATATTCGGCCATTTAGTCTAGCAGAGGAAGGTCTAACATGATCCAATGGCTGGAAGCTGAAGCTAGACAAATTCAGATTGGAAATAAGGCTTACATTTTTAACTGAGTAATTAACCATTGGGAAAATTTACCAAGGGTCATGGTGGAGTCTATATCACTGACAATTTTTAATCAAGATTGGATATTTTTTTCTAAAAGATATTCTCTTGGAATTATTTGGGGGAAGTTCTATGACCTTTGTTAAACTGGCGGTCAGACTGGATGATCACAGCGGTCCCTTCTGGCCTTGGAATCTGTGGATCTATGAAAATCCCAGCCATTATTGACACAACACTTCTGTGAAGTAGGGCAATATTATGGATAAGATTCTTTAGCCTAGGTTAGATTATCATAATGATCCCTTCTGGCTTTTAAATCTATTGTCCCCATTTGTAAACTATCCTGATGCAGAAAGTTGATTGGGACTAGATTTTCAAATATAATGAGGCATCCAGTGGGATTTTTAAAAGCATCAGGGCACCTAATACCCATTGAAATCAATGGTTTTAGAGTAGCAGCCGTGTTAGTCTGTATCCGCAAAAAGAACAGGAGTACTTGTGGCACCTTAGAGACTAACAAATTTATTTGAGCATAAGCTTTCGTGGGCTACAGCCCACTTGTTCGGATGCATAGAATGGAACATATATTGAGGAGATATATATACACATACAGAGAGCATGAAAAGGTGGGAGTTGTCTTACCAACTCTGAGGCCAATTAAGTAAGACAAAAAAAAACCTTTTGAAGTGATAATCAAGATAGCCCAGTACAGACAGTTTGATAAGAAGTTTGAGAGTACTTACATGGGGAGATAGATTCAATGTTTGTAATAGCTCAGCCATTCCCCTTCTCTATTTAAGTCTAAGTTGATTGTATCTAATTTGCATATCAATTCAAGCTCAGCAGTTTCTCGTTGGAGTCTGTTTTTGAAGCTTTTTTGCTGCAAAATTGCCACCCGCAGGTCTGTCATTTAATAACCAGACAGGTTAAAGTGTTCTCTTACTGTTTTTTTAATGTTATGATTCCTGATGTCAGATTTGTGTCCATTAATTCTTTTGCATAGAGACTGTCCAGTTTGGCCAATGTACATGGCAGAGGGGCATTGCTGGCACATGATGGCATATATCACATTGGTAGATGTGCAGGTGAACGAGCCCCTGATGGTATGGCTGATGTGATTAGGTCCTATGATGATGTCACTTGAATAGATATGTGGACAGAGTTGGCATCGGGCTTTGTTACAAGGATAGGTTCCTGGTTCAGTGTTTTTGTTCAGTGATGTGTGGTTGCTGGTGAGTATTTGCTTTAGGTTGGGGGGTTGTCTGTAAGCGAGGACAGGTCTGTCTCCCAAGATCTGTGAAAGTAAAGGATCATCTTTCAGGATAGGTTGTAGATCTCTGATAATGCACTGGAGAGGTTTTAGTTGGGGGCTGAAGGTGACAGCTAGTGGTGTTCTGTTATTTTCTTTGTTGGGCCTGTCTTGTAGGAGGTGACTTCTGGGTACTCTTCTGGATCTGTCAATCTGTTTTTTCACTTCAGCAGGTGGATATTGTAGTTTTAAGAATGCTTGATCGAGATCTTGTAGGTGCTTGTCTCTATCTGAGGGATTGGAGCAAATGCGGTTATATCTTAGAGCTTGGCTGTAGACAATGGATCGTGTGGTGTGTCCTGGATGGAAGCTGGAGGCATGTAGGTAAGTGTAGCGGTCAGTAGGTTTCCGGTATAGGGTGGTATTTATGTGGTCATCGCTTATTAGCACAGTAGTGTCCAGGAAATGGACCGCTTGTGTGGATTGATCTAGGCTGAGGTTGATGGTGGGATGGAAATTATTGAAATCATTGTGGAATTCCTCAAGGTCTTTTTTTTCCATGGGAGAACTACTCTAATGCAAGCCCGATAACTAGAGGATCTTTTAGGAGATCCGACCCACGGTGGGCTAACTCGGCCTGGCATCATCCGGCGAGGAGGCTACCTGGGTCTAGGAGTGTGTGAACCCATCTTCCCTCCCCTTTTCCTCTGTGTGTGAGCCACTGACAGTCTGATCATCTCACTGGATGCAACAGAGTAAGTGGTGCCATCTTTCTGAGACTAGCTGACGCTCTTTGCTGAAGGAAGGTGTAGGGGGGTTGTGGCTATCCTTGTTAGCCTCTCCTGTATGAGTACCCTGTAGGGAGAGATCCTTAGTTTATAAGCCGCTAGCGCGGACAGGGCATCCTCCTCCCTGTGTGTGTGTGATTGGAAAATGGGTGGGGGACAGTCTAAGCATTCCCTCTCACCCCCTAAGGATACCTCAGCTTATTTCATGTACGTATATTACGGTCTGACAACCTGCAGGTATTTAGATAATTGGAATCTTTACACGCGTGCAAATCCATCTAAACAATGCCCACTAGAAGGTACCTTCGATTTAGATAAACGTACGTATCTCAGAGAAACCCTGGCTTCTCCAAAAGCCTCTGATACGCAGTGGGAGCAATTTGTCTATTGCTGGGAGGAAGCTACAAAGAGACTCCACGAGTCTCGGGTGCAGAGTCTAAAAGACTCCCAGGAAAAATTAAAAACCCAAGTACACAATTTACAACTTAAATGTAAGGTATCCGGATGTCTTCCTGCTCGAGCAGTTCCTTCTGCTCCTCTTTATCCCCAATTAGTTAAGGCTGACAGTGAAGAGGAAACTGCTGAGGACATTGTAGATTTTTTTAGTAACATTCAGCAGCAGCAGCCCGTGCCTCCTCCTTCCCCTCCGCCAGCTGTGTCTGCTAACGAACCTCACCCAGCAGTGTCAGCTTCACCACCGCATGTATCAGCTGCACAAATTGTGCTTTCTTCTCCTGTGAGAGAACCCTCCTCTTCACCACAAAGGAATGATTCTGATCCTCCCAGTAGCTCTCCCGACTTTAGTCCTTCTGAGGAGGGTACCCATTATTTTACTAGAAGCCTAGCACAGACACTCCAGGCTCCCTTAAGAGAATTGCCCAGGACAGCAGGACAGTTGGTCACAGTGCTTGCCCCGTGGTCACCAGAAGATCTGAGAAACTTGGTAAAAGAATTTCCTAACGTTAGGGAGGAACCAGAAAAATTTAGAGACGAGCTCCGAACAGTGGTTCAGTGTTATAATCCATCTTGAGCAGACATTAATCAACTCTTACGGATGATTATGCCAGCCGAAGTTCGACAACGGCTTACCAGACAGGCAGCTTGGCCAGGTGCCGACCCTGGAATTGAGCGTGACTTAAGAGAGGCTAGGGACTGTCTCTTAAATTCTATTACGGAAGTCTGCCCTAAGAAGACAGATTGGACAAAGATTACCCACTGTAAACAGAATAAAGGAGAGTTCCCTGCTGATTATCTAGATAGACTGACTAAGGTTTTTGAACAACATTCGGGAATTGCTCAGCCATCTGAAAATGCCAGAGAGGCAGTAGGGGCTGCTTTTGTTCAAGGACTCTTACCGAAGATTCAGCAGCAGTTAAGAACTATTTGTATTGGCTGGCAAACTAAACCCCTTTCTGAATTGGTGACAGTCACCAATCATTGTACAGCTTGCATAGAGCAGAAGAAAGAGAATACTGAAACTAAACTTTTGGCCTTAAATTTAGAAACTTATCAAACCACGGGCCATGGGGGAATGAGGGGAGGATGAGGAAGAGGTCGTGGGCGAGGAAGAGGGAAAGGTCCCTCGTATCCTGCCCAGACTAGGAACACTGCATGCCACTTTTGTGGCCAAGAGGGACACTGGAGAAATGCGTGCCCAGCCAGATTATCTCAGAACCCTCCACTTCCTTTCCCAAATCCTGAAGCGTCTAATTTTACCCCACAAAATACCTCTTACTAGGACAGCCTGAGGGAACGTAACTGTATCATGAATCCTTTAATTCCTATTAATCAAGAAGGCCCCTATGTAAATTGTGAAATTGCAGGACAATCTGTTACTTGTCTTGTGGATACTGGAGCTAGTAGATCTGCTCTAAGTTCCTCGGAGTTTCCCTCTGTTCCTTTGTCAACTTTGTCTGTAAATGCCATTGGCATTTCAAATCAACCTGTTTCGCATCCTGTCACAAAACCCCTTGTGGTTTTACTAGGGCCCCTTGCTAACAAGCATGCATTTTTGCTCAGCCCCTCCTCTCCTGTGAATTTGCTGGGAAGGGATCTTTTGTGTAAATTAGGCTGTACTATCTATTGCACACCAGATGGCATATTCTTACAAGTTCCTGATGAGAATACTAATCTAGTGTTGGCTACACTCCACATACAGGAGCCAGCTAAATTACCAGCAACTCTTAGCCCTGACCTTGTGCATTTGTTGTCACAAGTCTCCCCCCCCCCATCTCTGGTCTCGGAATGCAAATGAAGTGGGACAGATTCGGACAGCTGAGCCTGTTAAGATTTTTGTTGATCCTTCTAAAGCTTTGCCAAGGGTTTCACAATACCCTCTGCGTCCTGAAGCAGAGGAAGGTATAGCCCCAGTAATGGAGTCTTTATTACAGCAGGGTATTATTGTTGCCACCACCAGTTCTTGTAATACTCCTATCTTTCCTGTAAAGAAACAAGGAAAGAACACCTATCGGTTTGTTCAAGATCTCCGTGTGATTAATGCTGTTGTTTTGCCTTCTTTTCCTGTGGTTCCAAATTCAGCTACAATTCTTTCTTGTATTCCCCCTTCAGCCACCCACTTTACTGTTGTGGACCTTTGTTCAGCTTTCTTTTCTATCCCTATTCACCGTGATAGTCAGTATCTGTTTGCCTTTACCTATAAAGGACGCCAGTACACCTGGACCCGGTTACCCCAAGGGTATACTGAGTCCCCATCCCTGTTTTCCCAAATCCTAAAGAAGGATCTGGATGATGTGTTTTTTCCAGGTAAATCAGTGCTTATACAGTATGTGGATGATCTTTTGCT
The DNA here is from genome assembly GCF_013100865.1 of Trachemys scripta elegans. Classification (NCBI taxonomy): domain Eukaryota; kingdom Metazoa; phylum Chordata; order Testudines; family Emydidae; genus Trachemys; species Trachemys scripta. The sequence continues at coordinate 37,660,390 of NC_048309.1, forward strand.
GGCATCCCTTTCTTTTGAATCTTGTAAAGCTGATACTTTGATTCTTTTGACTGCTTTAGCTGCTAAGGGTCATAAGGCATCCCAGGAAAAACTACAGCTGTGTCAGCCCAGGGTTCATTACCTTGGACATGATATTTCCCCTGGTACTCATCATTTATCAGATTCTTGTATTTCAGCTATTCTAAATATGCCTAGGCCTGGTACTATTTCTCAAGTGCGTAATTTCCTTGGCATGACTGGGTACTGTAGACAGTGGATTTTAGGCTATGCAACAATGATTAAACCCTTACAGGATCTGACTAAGTCAGGTACCCCTGAGCCTCCTCCTTGGTCTCCAGAGGCTGAACGAGGTTTTGTTGTTATCAAGCAAATCCTGTCCAGTGCACCAGCCCTGGGACTTCCTGATTATGCTAAACCATTTACTCTTTTCTGTCACGAGCGTAATGGGTTTGCTTTGGCTGTATTAACCCAAAAGCACGGAGATAAACACCGTCCCATTGCTTATTACAGTACTGCCCTAGACGCTGTGGCAGCTGGATTTCCCCCTTGCCTTTGTGCTGTGGCTGCAGCGGCCCTTGCTGTTCAAGTATCCAAATCTATTGTCTTAGGATCTCCTTTGATTGTTGCTGTTCCTCATGCTGTGGCTGCACTCTTGTTAAAATCTAAGACACAGCATCTATCCACTTCTCGTCTTACAAAATATGAGCTTGTCTTGTTGTCTTCGTCTCATATTACTTTGGCTCGTTGCCCCGTTCTAAATCCTGCCTCCTTGTTGCCTGGGCCAGAGGACGGAGACCCACATGTTTTTGTGTCGGTGACGTCGGTCCTCTCCCGTCCAAGAGATGATTTGTTAGATGTGCCTTTGCAAAATCCTGATCTTATTTACTTTGTGGATGGTTCGTGCTTGCGAGATTCTAAGGGTAAATTGGTTGCTGGTTATGCAGTGTGCTCTGCCTATGCTGTTATTGAAAGTGCTTTCCTTCCTTCTGTGTTTTCTTCTCAAGTGGCCGAACTTGTGGCTTTAACTCGAGCCTGCATTCTAGCTCAGGATCAAGCAGTTACAATTTATACAGACTCTCGTTATGCTTTTGGAGTGGTACATGATTATGGTTTGCTCTGGAAGTATAGAGGTTTTCTTACATCCACTGGTTCTCCTATTGAGAATAGTCTGTATGTATCTGCTCTTCTGGATGCCCTTTTATTGCCCAAAGATATAGCTGTTGTTAAATGTATAGCTCACCAGACCCCTCATGATGAAGTTACCCATGGAAATGCTTTGGCAGACTCTGCAGCCAAAGCAGCGGCCCTTTCTGCACCTCAGCTGAATATACTTGTGCTTTGATTAAGCAGCCTCCACTAGCCTCCCTTGAGGATCTGGCCAAGATCCAGGAAGCAGCACCAGCAGCTGAGAAACATTTTTGGAGTGCTAATGGATGTATTCTACACACTGACCATCTTTGGCGTGCCCCAGCTGGTCGCCTGGTTGCACCAAAGACGCTAATGCCCTATCTTGCTCGTGTATACCACGGAATGGCACACGTAAGCAAAGGGGGGATGGTTGCTGCAGTTAACCGAGTTTGGTGTGCATTCGGTTTCCCAGTCATTGCACATCACTACTGTCAACAATGTGTGATTTGTCAGCAGCATAACATTGGTAAAGCTAGGAGTACTTGTGGCACCTTAGAGACTAACAAATTTAAATTGGTAAAGCTGTTAAAGTTAGGCAGGCAGCTCCCCCTTGGGGACCTTTTGTAAATATTCAGATTGATTTTATTTAACTCTCTAAATGTTGTAGTTATGCATATGTATTGGTTTTAGTTGATGTGTTTTCAAATTGGATTGAAGCTTTTCCCTGCAGGAAAGCAGATGCCAGGACTGTTGTAAACAACAGAGGGTCCTGTGGCACCTTTAAGATTAACAGAAATATTGGGAGCATAAGCTTTCATGGGTAAGAACCTCACTTCTTCACTTGCATCTGAAGAAGTGAGGTTCTTACCCATGAAAGCTTATGCTCCCAATACTTCTGTTAATCTTAAAGGTGCCATAGGACCCTCTGTTGCTTTTTACAGATTCAGACTAACACGGCTACCCCTCTGATACAAGACTGTTGTGAAACTTCTGCTTAAAGATTTTGTACCATGATTTGGCATCCCTGTCAGTATCAACAGTGACCATGGAACTAATTTTACTGGACAGATTGTAAAAAAAATTATGTGCAGCTTTGCAGATCCAACACAACCTTCACTGCCCCCACCATTCGCAGTCTGCCAGGGCAGTGGAACGCCAGAATGGAATTCTGAAAAATAAATTGGCCAAGATTTGTGCTGAAACAAACTTAAAGTGGCCTGATGCCTTTCCTCTGGCACTAATGAGTATGAGGGCCACTCCCAATCGAAAGACTGGACTCAGCCCTCATGAGATTTTGACAGGGTGCCCGATGAGACTACCAACTGCGCCCCCACTGACCCTAGCTCAGATGGACATTCATTTAATGGATGACACAATGCTTAAGTATTGCCAGGCACTAATGAAATGTGTTAAGTCTTTTTATACCCAGGTGAAAGAAGCACTACTCAAGGATCCTGTGCAACCCTGCCACTCGCTGAAACCAGGAGACTGGGTCTACATAAAGGTCCATCAGTGAAAGACTGCCCTGGCTCCACACTGGAAGGGCCCTTTCCAAGTCCTGTTAACCACCAACACTGCTGTGAAGTGCCAAGGACTACCTGCCTGAGCCCATGCTTCTCACTGCAAAAAGACCCCTCCACCTGGAGATGATCTCCAGCTGATGATCAGCCTATTTCTCCTGCTAGCTCTGCTGTGCCTTCTGGACAGCAGGGAAGAAGGACAATGTGAAGTGCTAGTAACCTCTCCCTTGTCCACTGACAGATCTACAATGCCTTTGAATTTTTCTAAAGGAATCACACCAGTACAGGGTGAAGTGCTAGTAACCTCTCTCCTGTACTCTGTTGAATCACAACTGCTTTTGGAGAAGAAAAGAAGAAACACTCGCTCTGCTGAAACCACCAAAGTCCAGGGATTCCTGACTACAAGAGACATTAAGAACTGGCCCTGGTGAAAGAGATGGAGCATTGTTGATTGGCAAGGAGGGAATTGTGGGTATTGTTCCTGGGAATGTGGGGTCGAGTGGTGGTTTGGATTTCTTCCAGGGGCAGGGCTTTGTGCTTATGGACAGGTACCTTCAGGATGCACTGCCCTCCCTAACTGGCTTTCAAATGATGAATATCAAAAAATGCCTTGCCACCACGAAGACTATGCCCACTAGTCCCTTGACCGCTGCCACCACCACTGTAACTTACCCAGATACAAACAATTCTGTATATTCGAATGAAACCCATTGGCCAAGGCTTTCACATCTTAGTGATTTACTGAAATTTTGTTCAGAGAAATTATTCTTTAAAGTTCAGGATAATGTATATGAGCAAACAATTGAATGGAAAACAAATGGATCAGTAGAGATAGAAATACATGATATCACTACCAGCGAACCCCAAGAATTAATAATTGCAATTGATGGGTTCTATAGTGAAGTAGATATGATGGCTGTTCCTGGAATTTGTACTGTGTTAAATGAGAGAGGCCCTTATTGTTATTTGGTCACCCAATTAGTGAATAATCAAACAAATACCCAAAGAGTTTGCTCTGACACTGGAAATTTTACCTGTATAGAAATTATTCCAGTGACTAATAATGTGACCTGTACCTTATTGCAATACACCCCCTCTTATGCCATTACTATTAATGCCTCCCGGAAGTACATAAAGGTGTTCAACCAACAGATGTGGTATAGTACTACACCAAAGAGAGATGTATTAGCATATCGATGGACTGTGATTAACACTACATTAGGGACTGTTAAATTTTCATTACCCTTATCCAGTTTCCAGATCACCTCTACATACCCAAATTGTTCAAAGGGGGCTGCCATTAGATTAGCACAACACAGGGATTGGGTTATTTCTTCTAGAAAGAAGAGAGATTTGACCGGATCCCTGTGGGATGGAGCCAATAGTGCAGCAGCATTTTGGAATATTTTTTAAGAACCAAGAACATGATGAGAAATTGGGGCAACTAGAGAAGGCCATTGGCCTTGTTTCTGGAGCACAACTAACCCAGGTAGAGGCTGGAGTTGGTGAGTTACATGTTATTTCCACCCTTAGTTCTATGACCCAGAAGTTGCTGACAGAGATGCTATTGAATATCACTGAGGCTGGGAAGGCATTGCAGTGGGATCTAGCATGTTCAGAAATTCAGGATTTCCTGAATGAACAGCTAATGGCCATTTGGAATGATCTAGAGCATCAGGCTTGGCCCACTGCCCTTACAGACACATCAGGAGTACCATCTGATCTGTGGCCATGGAGACATACTTGGAAACTTTCTGGGTGGAAGTGCAGACATTCTCAATGCTCCTTCCAAGCATATGGACCGGTTGGGGGAGTGTGGGCTCCCCCTTACCGAATCCTGCCGGGTCCATGGGGAGGATGCATGTGGGATTGGGTAATTAACCGAGACATCTGGGAAATTAGACCACCTGGTGTGCCCAATCGATTTTTAGTCAGTGCTCCTGGGATTACACCTGACATTTGGATGGGGTTAGGGACTCAGTGGACATTTTGGCCATTAGAACCCCCACAGCTTCAGTGTATATGTAAACTGAAGACAGGGGAAGTTGTCACTGTTCATGATTACGTTTGCTGGTAGGGAAGGGGACAAGGAACTACTCTGACAGGACACTTACTTTTTCAAGCTAATGATAGCTGTGTATGTTAATGCCACCACATTGCAAGACATGCATTTTAATCTCACTACCACTGCAGGCAATCATGTTATCTACTGGTCTGCTGATAGAGTTTTGCAAGTAGCCCTTAGGGTCCAGATACCCTTTAATTGGACTAGTTTAGTACCTGATAGATTTCAGAATTTGTTTTCACTGTTACCAGAGGTTCAGAAAATCTCTGAAGTACAAGGGCAAATTCACATGCTTCAAAATATATATCAAGTTGAAAAGTATGCCTTTCAGACAGCTTATAGAGTATCCACTTTATGTACTAAGTATGATGTACTGTGTTTTACGACTAAGATTGTACAACAACCCCATCATATTATCACTATGGGAATGTTATTGTTTGTGTTGTTGTTAGCTAGTGTAGGATTATGTTATTGTTATTGTAAAGGACGTAATAATAGTAATACCTTTCATGTCCATGCTCACCATGCATTGTCATTACATCCAATCAAAACCCCTAAGGTTGAAGCAGCTGATGTAGAATCTGAATTCCAAGACTTAATGCAAATAGAGATTTGAGAAGGTTTGTTGTACTAGTAGTACAAAATGGGGGGTTGTGGAAGCAGAGAAAGAACTGACAGGAAGGAACTGCAGTGCATGGCAGTTCGTTAGCAAGAGTCAGGCTAACTGTAACCCTAATAACGCAAGATTTGTAGAAGCGAGGATTGTGTGAGGCGAGTTGGAAAGAACTGTGTAAGAAGTTGTTGCGACCTTCTGTAGATAATGTGTAGAAAATATTGTATGTAGGCTAGAGTCAAAACAAGTGAGAAAAATAAGATATCAAGATGGCCTATGTATAGACAAAATGCAGCTGTTGCTTGTTGTTGTCTGTAATGAAAGGTATAAATGCTTGCTTGAATTGTTTACCTGTAGAGAGACCTGCTTAGCTCTCTCTCTCTGCGCAATTGTGAGAGAAAATAAAGTATCTGACTTGCTGTACCCAAACAAAAAGTGAGAACTCTGTTATTCTCTGACATTGGAATACCAATGTTTTACCACTGACTGGTGTGGGAACCATGTTTTGAGACAAAGGGTTCCTGCCATATGCAAAAGCTATTTAAGGCAGGGGAGTGACATCAACATGGTTCTTCATTGTCTCCCTGCCCCAAAGAGACTCTTGGAAAGACTTGAGGAACAAGGACTGAACTGGGGGGAAGTGCTGGATCCAGGTTAAAGGGTTTTTTAGCCTGTGAAAGGAACACCTGGGGTTTTTAAACTGTAAGCAAGTGCAATTGGCCCTTTAAGAATCTCTGTAATCTGCATGAATCATCATTTAGGGTGAGAATATGCTACTCATATCCAGTCTTTTTAGTATATTATGCTTAGTTTGCATGTTTTGTTTGTTTGTTTGCTAGGTATTCTCCACCCTAGACCTGACCAAGGGATATTGGCAGATCCCTTTGACACCTGCTTCCAGAGAAAGGATAGCCTTTCCAATTCACGATGATGCTGTTTGGGGCTGCGGCTACCTTTCCGAGGCTCATGAACCAAGTGCTGAGCCCCTACAGTTCGTACACCGCCCTTTGGTAGACAAGGTGGAAGCCTTGAGGAACTATCCGACACCCGCCCACAAAAAGAAAGTCTAATTAAGTCTGTGGGAGACCCCTCCATTTTGTCTTCAGCTGGCTAAAGAGAGAGCCATCATGAGAAATCCCTTAGCTACCACCTGAGCTGGAACAAGAGCTGTACCAGTGGAAAGGACTGTACCCAGACTAGAAAGGCGTCCAGTCTGAGAAAAGGAAACTTATTGAAACATCTCTCAGAGTGAGGTTTTATCTGTATTCAATTTGATTAGACATAGTCTTGCGTGTTTTACTTTATTTTGCTTGGTAATGCATTTTGTTCTGTCTGTTACTACTTGGAACCACTTAAATCCTACTTTCTATATTTAATAAAATCACTTTTTACTTATTAATTAACACAGAGTATGTGTTAATATCTGGGGGAAGCAAACAACTGTGCATATCTCTCTATCAGTGTTATAGAAGGTGAACAATTTATGAGTTTACCCTGTATAAGCTTTATACAGGGTAAAACAGGTTTATTTGGGTTTAGACCCCATTGGGAGTTGGGTGTCTGAGTGTTAAAGACAAGAACACTTCTGTAACCTGTTTTCAGTTAAGTCTGTAGCTTTGGGGAGCTTGATTCAGACCCTGAGTCTGTGTTGGAACAGACAGGTGTGTCTGGCTCAGCAAGACAGGGTGCCGGATTCTCAGGCTGGCACAGGGAAAACAGGAGTAGAAGTAGTCTTGACACATCAGTTGGCAGCTCCCAAGAGGGGTTCTGTAATCCGACCCAACACAGATTCTTCACTGAATCCCCACCCAGGATGACTGCAGAGAACATCTAAGAAACAAGGACTGGGGCGGGGGGGGGGGGGAGAAGAGCCGAGCCCGGGCTAGAAAATGTGTCTGGCCTGTGAAAGAGATGCCTAAAACAACATATAGCATGAGAAATTACTACTTGTAACCAATTTCTTTAATAAATTGATCTTAGTTTGCATTTTTGTTTTATTTGCTCAGTAATCATCTTTGATCTGTTTGCTATCCCTTATAATCACTTAAAAGGGGTAGACCTCTGTTCTTTTGTCTTTCAGATCATCAGAGAAAACGGATGCCAGCTGAATAGCATTCAACGTACCATGCATTTACTGGCACAATAGGAATTATTTTTGTGTTCTATGGCAAAAATTGTTGTTAAAATTTGCATACCAACAGTCTTTGGAAGCAAGGACATGGAAGGTTAACCCATTCCCCATATTGCCCATGGGATCCTTCTGGCTACCTCAGATTTCTAGCCAGAGGGCTGGGGAGGGAGGAAAGCTATTGGACAGAAGAGATTGTACCGAGTGGACTCCTCAAAAGTGGGTGTGCTTGTCCTGGTTTGTTGCTCCAAAGCTCTGTAATAAAGTTATTTTACTGGAAGGGTGTATATGGCATACATTGAGTAATAAGACTAATGTACTGTATAATGGCAATGTGTATGTGTTCATTGTTGGGAAAAGGTGTATGAGTGAAGAGTGGAAGTTTCCTTTGTAGGTTAAAAGAAGCCAAGAAGGGAAGAAGGAAAAAGAACAGAATGAGTTAACTGGAAAAAAAATAGCTAGCAAGCTCAGTCCAAAGATAAGATGCTGGCCCAATCCAAGGACACTGCCCACAGCTAAGACTTGGCTGACAGCCAAGAAAAGGGGGGCCTGAATGTGCCCAAGCAACTAGGAGATTTGAAAAACACTGCCAGGCATTAATGAAATGTGTTAGGTTTTTTTTCTCACAGATAAAAGAAGTGCTACCCAAAAACCCTAGCAGCCCTTCCATTCATTGAAACAAGGAGACTGAGTCTATGTAAAGTCCATCAACGAAACACTGCTTTGGCTCCCCACTGGAAAGGCCCTTTCCAAGTGCTGTTAACCACCAACACCGCTGTGAAGTGCCAAGGACTACCTGCCTGGACCCATGCTTCTCACTGTAAAAAGACCCCTCCACCTCGGGAGGACTCTCCGACTGATAAGCCTATTTCTCCTTCTAGCTCTGCTGTGCCTTCTGGACAGCCGGAAAAAGGAAAAAAGACAAGGTGAAGTGCTAGTAACCTCTCCCTTGTCCACTGACAGACCTACTGTGCCTTTGGATTTTTCTAGAAGAAGCAAAACCATTACAGGGTGATGTGCTAGTAACCTCTCCCCTGTATGATGCTAAACCACACTGTTTCAGGAAAAGAGAAGAAGGAACACTTGCTTCATTGGAACCACCAAAGTCCAGGGATTCCTGACTACAAGAGACATTAAGAACTGACTCTGGTGAAGAAACAAAGAATTATACACTGGCAGGAAGAAACTTATGGGACCCATGCTTGGGAATGTGGTATAGTACTACACCAAAAAGAAATGTATTAGGATATCAATGAACTGTGATTAACACTAAACTAGGGACTGTTAAATTTTCATTACCCTTATTCAGTTTCCAGATCACCTCTTCATACCCAAATTGCTCACAGGGGGCTGCCATTAGATTAGCACAACAGAGGGTTTGGGTTATTTCCTCTAGAAAGAAAAGTGACTTGACCGGATCCCTATGGGATGGGGCCAGTAGTGCAGCAGCAGTTTGGAATATTTTTAAGAACCAAAACATGATGAGAAATTGGGGCACAGCTAACCCAGGTACAGGCTGGAATTGGTGAGTTACATGTTATCTCCGCCCTTAGTTCTATGACCCAGAAGTTGCTGACAGAGATGGTATTGAATATCACTGATGCTGGGAAGGCATTGCAGTGGGATCTAGCATGTTCAGAAATTCAGGATTTCCTGAATGACCAGCTAATGGCCATTCGGAATGATCTAGAGCATCAGGCTTGGCCCACTGCCCTTACAGACACATCAGGAGTACCATCTGATCTGTGGCCATGGAGACATACTTGGAAACTTTCTGGGTGGAAGTACAAACATTCTCAATGCTCCTTCCAAGCATATGAACCAATTAGGGGGGGACTTGTGCTCGCATCGGGGAAAAATATTGTTTCTATGTTAATCATTCTGGCTTAATTGAGCAGGATTTACAAGCCATTAAGAATGCTGCTGTTGTTTTCTGTGCTTTATCTCTTGATCACACCTTTAGTTTTGAAGACCTCCTTCCAGACCTTGGGTCATGGTTTACGGGGCTCTTTCAAACAATTGTTAAATGGATTCTTTTCTTTCTATGTGTTATTTGGACAATGATACAATGTGCCAAATGCCTGTGTAATGCTATGATCAAAAGCTCTGCTGTCCATAAGAAACCCAGTATCTGTCCCTCCAGCTTGATTGCAAATTGTGTAACGGGCCTGACAATTTTTGAATTTGTCAGGCCCGAAGGGGGGAACTGTGAAAGTTACTAGTGACCCCCCCCCTTAACAGAGCAGCCTTTATCTCAACCAGTGGCCATTAGGGGGAAGCAGACACTTCAAGTACACAGTAGCCTGAATTTTTCAACTGTCTTCCCTTCAAGGCCTTAAGGTAGTTGGAGCTGGTCCCAAGCTGGTTTTCACTGACCAGATAGCAAAAGCACGGGTCTGACAACCACCAATCAAGTGTTAACACTGCAAGGACCTTTGTCTGAATGTGTATAAAGGATCTGTAAAATGTGTGTAAGACAGAGTTTTTGTACTAAGGTGCAAAGCTCTCCTTTCTTCTCCAGAATAAAGCAACTCTTCCTTATCCCTGTCTGGCTGTTATTGGCTCTCAGCTAGGTGGACCCGATATTTTGGTAACAGGGCCAAGGGGGGAAATGTCCCCCCCAATGGCCCCCTCCCTCAGGGAGTCCCTGGGGAAGGCAAATCAGCATTCTATGTGGCTAACACTGTTGCAAGCATCGCAGAGCATTCTGTGGAGGGTCAAAGGTATATAAGTGGGGAATAAAAAATTCCTTTGCAAAAATACAAAAAAAAAAAAAATAACTCAACACTGCGGCTCACAAGCTCAATCCAAAAATAAAAAGAAGGGGGCTTAAAAATTGCCCAAGCAGCCATGGGAAACCGACTACATCTGCACCTGCCGAACAGCAAAGCCAGTGAAAAGGAAAACAAAGCCCAGGGCTGCCAGTCTAAAAACATAGGCAAAACAACAAGAGGGAGAGCCGAGTCAAACATCCCTAAAGCTAAAATGTTTTTTAAAAAAACGAAAAACATAGCAAGCATTTTTAAACTGGTACAAAAAGCACCAAAAACAAAGGGCTCTAAAAAAAACACCCTCAAAAATCCCAAGACTTAAAACCCTCCTAAAAGCTAAAGCAACTTAAAAAGCACAACAGATTCTTGAATGGCCTGAGCCCAAAACAGCACTCCCGTCCACCTTCCCCTCCTCTTCTTCTAAGGTTACACCCAGACCTGCCCAGCCTGGGTAGTGCGTGTGTGAGTATGAAAGTGGGTTAGGGCCTGGGGGCATTAACACTTTCTTTCTTCCCCTAAATAACATAAAAACAGTCCCAGCACTCTCTGCTATTATTTTATTATTTTTTCAATAAAGCTTTAAAATTTAAACACTTAATATATGCCTCATCATCTCCTCCCCCCCCAAAATCCTATAGCCACAGCCTAATCAACTATAATCCTAAACAAATTAATAACAAAAATCTATCACAGCACAAACTAAAGGGGAGGATACATGACCACCCCATGTGTATCCTCCCAGCCCCAACCCCAGCCCGGGGCCCCTGTGCTCTCCCACTCCCTCCCTACCCCATGTTACCTGTGGTGGGGGCAGGGAGGGCTCTGTCCTCCCACTGCTCAGGCTCTCCCTTGGTACCTTTGGCAGCCAGGCCAGGGCAAGAAGTGGGACGGAGATTCTCCTGATCACTGTTCTGTGCAGCATATCTAGCTGCCAGGGAGAGAGCCTGGTTGGGGAGGGGCGGCAGCCTGCTCCCTGCCCGGGCTCAGCTTTCGGGGACAGGGGCTGAGCATGCTTGGGGAGAGCAGGGGTTCTGGCTCACTCGGCCACTGTTCCCAGCATCTGAGCCTGGGCAGTGGGCAGCCTGCCGCCACAGACAGGCTCTCTCCCAGGTAGCTGCTGTGCTGCAGAGGGCAGCAGCCAGAAGAGGCTCTGGCTCCACCCCTTCTGCTTTGGGTCTGGTCCCACCCCTTCCGCTCCCTGCCTGGCCTGGCTGCTGGGGGGGGGTCACTTGACCCTACATGCCACCCTGACATGTTACCTCTGTCTTCCATGCACCCTCCAAACCTGGAGAGAGGCTTTCACAGATTAGGAGGCAGAAAAAGAGGACGCAGAATGACAGCAGAGATGGAGCTTAGATCCTGGAGGATTTCACTCACCAAGAAACTAGACACAGACATGGAGAGCATCCCAGGAGCATGAGCATGCCATGAAAGATGAGATTCTGTGTATTATGAAGAAACAGTAAGACATGCTGAGGCATCTGGTTGAGCTTCAGGAAAAGCAGCTTGAGGCTAGACTCCCTCTGCAGCCCCTGTACAACTGCCTGCAAGCATCACCTTGTTCAAAATCTCCCACCCGCAATCATTCCATGAGATGTGAGGGGACAGTTCAGTATTCCTTCCACTCAAACCCAGGGGAGGGTACAAAGAGCAGAAGGTGGCCATTCCAAGACCTCTGATTGTCATGAGCACTGTGCTTTCAAAAGATAAGCAGACTTTCCCCCCTCCCAATGTTATTAGCCTGTTTTCCCATGGTTAAATTTATCCTCTGTTGTTTCACTGTCTTAGTGTGAGTTCAATAAAAGTAAACACTTTGCATGATTGCAATAAATAAAGATCATTTCTTTGTCAATTTATTGCAACTCCATTGACTTCATTGGAAATATATTAGTTTACGCCAGATGGGGATTTGGCACAATTGAGTTCTACAGGTGTAACTGACACAAGTTTCAAGCCACAGGGCTCTTGATTTCAAGCCTGCTGATCTGAACCCTGTGTAGATAGATACACACTCATATACTGAAAGGTACATCAATACAACAAAGGCAAGGAAATTAAACCCTAAGCATTAAACATGCTCTTCTTACTATTTCTTTCAAACAGGAAAAATTTGAGTTTGTTTTTCTTTCCTCAGCATCGGGTGCAGCCATTAATTTTAGTGGGAGTTAGGGGGGAGGGATAGCGCAGTGGTTTGAGTGGTGGCCTCCTAAACCCAGGGTTGTGAGTTCAATCCTTGAGGGGGCTATTTGAGGATTTAGTTGGGGATTGATCCTGCTTTGAGTAGGGAGTTGGACTAGATGACCTTCTCAGGTCCCTTCCAACCCTATGAGTCTAATCTACAGTCAGATATTTAAAGGTATTTAGATACCTAACTCTCTTGATTTCAGTGGGAGCTGGGTGCCCAAACACCTTTAAAAATTTAACCCTTTGTGACAGCACACAATTAACCTATGGAACTCATTGCCATTGCATATTGGGATGGCCAAAAGCATAATCAGGTTAAAATAAGAAGTAGTTATGTTCCTGGAGGATAGGTCAGGCTATTAGCCAAGATGGTCGGGGACACAATCCAATGTTTAGGGTAACCCTAAACCTCCAAGGCCAGAAGCCAGGAGGGGAAGATGGGGTGAACCATTCCATAATTGCCTAGATCAGTGCATTCCTCCTGAAGCTGTGGTACAGGCCACTGCCACAGACAGGATACTGGGCTACATGGACCATTGGTCTGATCAAGTCTGGCAGCTCTTATGTTGACTTAGCTATGTCCCATTTTCAAAAATGACTTAGGGCAGGTTTTTTTTTTAAAGTATTTATGTGCCTAAATATTTTTAACAATATAACCCTGAAGCACTTAGGACTCATTGACCCTCAATGAGACTTAGGGCCAGTATTTGATGACATTTAGGCACCTCACATGGGTAGGTGCCTAGTCAGATTTTCAAAAGGACCAAGGCCTATAACTCCCCCTGAAATCCATGGTGATTTGGCAAGTAAAAATGGCACTAGGTGCTTAAATACCTTTAACAATCTTAGACTCCTAAGTGCCTATGACCATTTGAAAATTGGACTTAGGCTTCTAAACCACTTAGGCACTCTTGCAAATTTTACCCCCACCCTTTGTAAATTTAAGTGCTGTGAGACTCACAGATTAACATGGTTTTATAAATGTGAATATGAAGTTAAACTGAATGGTCCCTCTCTCCCCTGCTTGAGTAGAGGCCATGTGGGCTATTAGCTGTGACACGAAGCTAGGACTCAGAAGACCTTGCTGCTATTCTCAGCTCTGCTACTGATCTCTTGGATGACCTTGACCAAATCACTTCACCTCACTATGACTCAGTTTCTCCATCTGTAGGGCAGGGCTAATGCTACTTAGCCCCTTTGTAAATAGCCCACTTCTTCGGATGTAGTCCACGAAAGCTTATGCTCTAATAAATTTGTTAGTCTATAAGGTGCCACAAGTACTCCTGTTCTTCTTTTTGCGGATACAGACTAACACGGCTGCTACTCTGAAACCTAATTTAGGACATTTATCACAGTAAAGAACAGCATGGGCATCAGGGTATGTTTCCTAAATGTGTCCTCTATCCTTGTTTGGTAGGACTCCCTCCAGTCCTGCCTACACTATCACTTCTCACCATGCTGATGAGCTGGTACCCGAGCTGATGACCTGGCAGATTCTAAACATGGTTTGTGCCTGCCAGTTAGCTGGGGATTCTCACGGAGCCTAATGGAGTTAGGAGCCTAACTCCCACTGGTGTTCAGTCAGAACAAGGCTCCTGCCTCTTTTTGCCCTTTTGAAAATCCAGGCTGAAATTTTCAAAGGTGACAAGTGATTTTTGGATGCCCTCCTGGAGTGCCCTGACACTCAGAGGATCAGGCCCTTTTTTGGCTGTCTCAATGTGGGATCCAAAAAGTGAGGTACTCATGCTCGCTAGAAGCCAGGCCGATGGCAGCTAACATTGTGTCACTGCTGCCCAAGGTGCAGGCTGGCCAGTGCTTTTCCTCCCATAACTGATCCGTCACACTGATATTCTGCAATGGAGAAAGTGTCCCCTAATCATGCCGGTGTGGCCAGTTTGTCCCATCTTCCTTCCTCCAACTCTCTGTACTAGGATATCTGGCACTCTCCCCTGCCCAGGTTTTCCCCACAATGCACTGTCTCACACACACACACACCTGCATAAACACAGTAGCGCTGTCTGAAATGTGGACGCAGAGTGGTTATGATGACCATATAGTGGACAGAGTTCCAGGATGGGAGGGGAGCTGCACTCCAGCTAAGCCATCACACATGACCATTTAATTAATGTTAACTGTGATGTCAGTTTAGAGTGGGATTTTCCAAGTGGCCTAAGGGAGTTAAGAGCCTAACATCATTTAAAAACAATGGAGGCCGGACACTGAATTCCTGCAAGACCCTTGTCATAACTATAAAGGGAAGGGTAACAGCTGTCCTGTGTACAGTACTATAAAATCCCTCCTGGCCAGAGACTCCAAAATCCTTTTCCCTTCTTAAAGGGTTAAGAAGCTCAGGTAACCTGGCTGGCATCTGACCTAAAGGACCAATAAGGGGACAAGATACTTTAAAATCTTGGGGGGGGGGAAGGCTTTTGTTTGTGTTCTTTGTTTGGGAGTGCGTTCGCTCTCGGGACTGAGAGGGACCAGACATCAATCCAGGTTCTCCACATCTTTCTAAACAAGTCTCTCCTATTTCAAACTTGTAAGTAAATAGCCAGGCAAGGCGTGTTAGTTTTCCTTTGCTTTGTCAACTTGTAACTGTACCTTTTACGAGAGTGTTTATCTTTGTTTGCTGTACTTTGAACCTAAGACTAGAGGGGAGTCCTCTGAGCTCTTTAAGTTTGA